>NC_084754.1:22675268-22790268 GCF_033978785.1 Entelurus aequoreus
TACCTCGGCGAGCCACTTCAATTCTCACCGCGTGATCACTGAAGAAAAACGTCAGCTGTCCCAAATATTTACTAATTCGTGGAAGGTTGTGACGAAAGCTAATTTGGCGCTTCCAGTTTGTCCTCGCTCATAAACAATGCACACTGCAAATTATTATTGCCACGAGTTACAATTTTATTTGCTGAGATAGGCTCCAGCACTCCCCGCGACCCCAAAAAAGGGACAAGCGATATAAAATGGATGGATGGATGGATGGACTTTACATCATAATCTTAATTTTAGCGTGAACAATTATAAGTTGTCTATTCTAGCAGCTGAGATAGGCTCCAGCACCCCCCCCCCCCTTTCCCTCCGCGATCCCGAAAGAGACAAGCGGTAGAAAATGGATGGATGGATGGATTCTAGTTTGAAAATGTTACAATTGAGAAATGTATTAAGATATGGTTTTCCCCCCCACATAGAAAATCCTGTTTAAAGATTCTGCAACATCTCAAGGATGCTTCATTTAAGAATTGCAAGTTGAATAAGGCTTGTTTTCGGAATACTTATTTCAATCTTATGCTATTCCAGCTATACAAATCTTTATTTAGGATGTCTTATCAAGTAAAATTAACTAGCTGTATGGACAGATAATTGTATTTATCTAACTTATAATTTTTCCTAAAATGTATTGCTTTTATATTTTTTCAGCTCTTTTTTGCAGTGTAAGCGTGGCAGCATAGCAAAACTGTAGGTATGACTTAACTATGCTTCACAACATCTAACACGTGGTCAGAGAATAAGACATGGCAGAAATTATTTGTGATGCACTTTAGTGACTCGGTTGCTATATTTACTATGTAGAGGTACATATAACATTTTAAAGAAGTATATCTGGCATCATGCATTTATTCAGTAATCAAACACAGGTGGTCACGAAATGATTCGCCACACAACTAAGAGCGGAGATCCACCACCACAAGCCCAGGGAGTGCGCATTACCACAGTGTGCAACCCAACCTTTATCACTTCTAGAAGTACTAAGAAAACACTGCTTAGAGACAACATGTTTTAGCCTTTTCATTATCTTTCATCACAAATTACATCTCACACTACCACCACATTAAAATATTAACGATATTGTTTTATATACAGTACTTGCAGTCTCCACGCCACTGTTTTTTTTAGAATATTCAATCTTACGGGATTGTTAGTTTCGATATACTAGGAGGCTATGGACCACTGCTGTTCACCTCTTGATACATGCTTATACTGCAATTTGTTTTCTGTGCAAACAGCTGTTGAAGCACAGCAATCTTAAATATTTGACCGTTTGAATCAGTTTTAAAAGAATATTGAATTTAAAAGTACATGGGTTTAGTTTTTCAATTTGAATCGTGGTATCGAATAAGTCAAGAATCTTGGAAATTAATGAGTATAGAAATTCTGCCATCGTCACAACCCTACTTTAAAAATGTTTGATTTGTAAAATTGGAATATGAATTTCAAAACGCTTAACTGATGTGGGAGTAATTTAAATACTGCACAATAATTAATATTTCTTCAGTTACTTTGTTTGGCTTTATGTCTGCAGAACTATTGCCACTAAAGGGGCTGAAACTAAAATCTGTTACTCTACCAGCCATCTTCAAAGTCGATATCTGTGAAGTAGCGCCGGTAGTCTTGGTAGGTGTAGTTAAAAGTTGGTGTGGAAAGGAAAACGTGGTCCTTTGGCCATGTTTTCTCTGTTGGCAGCATCCATGGATTTGTCGCCGCCATCCTTTGCTCCTCCCGAATCTTGATGTTGGAAATCATTGGGATGCCGTCATTTTCACCTTAAAAGAAAGGCAACATGCAGTGAGAAGTCTCTTATATTGCCTTCTAATGACACTCTTTACTTGACGTTACCTGAAGCCATCACTCTGAGGACTTTAATAGCGCCCCCCCATGGAGCTGCCAGGGAAATGAAGCCCCTGATATACTTGTCCTTCCAAGCCTGAGGCTGGCTGTTGAGGAAGTAGAGGACATAGTGGCAGCCCATGCTGTGTCCCAACAAGTAAACAGGCTGCAGGTACTGATTATACATCTCCTCCACCAGTTCCTTCAACTTCATTAAGTACTCTGCATTCTGATCTGTCAACATAGTAAGGAAATGACATCTACATTTATTGCATCATCATCATTAGAATTGTCACTCATGTCAAAATTGGAACATTTACTTAAATACATTAAAACACTGGTTTTCAAACTTTTTTCACCAAGTACCACCTTAAAAAAAACAAGGCAGAGGTTTTATTTACCAAGTATACTTAATTTTTTGGCCACAGTTTGAACAGAAACAATGAATATATAAAAATAAAACACTGTACTTTAATCAAGTGATTCTTTGGCGTACCACTAGTACCACAGTTTGCACTTAAAGAGGCCCATATACCGTATTTTCCGGACCATAGGGCGCACCGTATAAGGCGCACTGCAGATGAATGGTCTATTTTTTTAATCTTTTTTAATAGATTATAGGGTGCATTAAAGGAGTCATTTTTTTTTTTTCTAAATGGAAATCACTTCCTTGTGGTGTACATAACATGTAATGGCGGCTCTTTGGTCAAAATGTTGCATAGATTATGTTTTACAGATCATCTTCAAGCCGCTTTCTGACAGTATCTTCCGGATGCGCCGTTTTGTGGGCGGTCTTATTTACTTGGCTCACCTTTGGCAGCGTCTTCTCCCCGTCATCTTTGTTGTAGCGGTGTAGCGTGCAAGGACGGGAGTGGAAGAAGTGTCAAAAGATGGAGCTAACTGTTTTAATGACATTCAGACTTTACTTAAGTCAATGACGGAGCAGCATCTCCTCATCCGGAAACAACCACACAGGAATTGTGTCTCGTGAAAAACCGTCCGACCGGAACTCTAAAAACTAAAGTTCCTTGGGTGAATAATGTAAACTCACTACGCCGGTATGTTTTAGCGCTTTCATGGCGAGTTTACTGACAAATATAAGTTAGAACTTTACACTACTTGTATTATAAATGGCAACAGCGGAGGATGAACGTCACATAAGAAGATAGAGAAAAAGAAGAAGCTTATCGACTACGGCGTCCGCGCGGACGCTCGCAATTTTTCAGGATTTACACAGATCCCAAATACACATCAGAAGGTACCAGAAGGTAAGAAAAGTTGCTTTTACATAATATTGCGAAACAAAATGGCAGATAGTATGTCCTACCTTATACACACAGCACAACAATTCTCGTGTGTTTAACGCACCGACAATGCTTCAAGCGGTGTGGCTTCAAAGCTTACCAAAGTCGTACTAAAACATTTTGATAGATTTTTGAGCGCCGTGTGTAATGTTCTATATTTTCAATGGAACATTTAAAATGTTGGTGTTGTTTACTTGAGATCCATCATAGTGCAGGCTACACTTATCTCTTATGTTTGACTGCCATCTACTGGTCACACTTATTACACCATGTACCAAATAAAATTGCTGCGAGGTGGGTAAACTCAACCAAACTTATTCCTTACGTTAGGCGCACCAGGATATAAGGCGCACTGTCGAGTTTTGAGAAAAAATAAGGATTTTAAGTGCGCCTTATAGTCCGGGGAAAAAAGTTGTGTTGGTTTCTGAGGCAATTTTTCCTCTGGGGTAAAATGCAAGAATCAACAAATGCTGATATGCTGAATGATAATCTGCTCATAGAGGGACTGCACAATCATTTACATTTTAATCCCGATAATGATGTTGGCTGCCATTAATAACGAAAAGTAGAGATGTCCGATAATATCGGACTGCCGATATTATCGGCCGATAAATGCTTTAATATGTGATATCGGAAATTACCGGTATCGCTTTCAGAAAATAAAATGTATGACTTTTTAAAACGCCGCTGTATGGAGTGTTACACGGACGTAGGGAGAAGTTCAGAGCGCCAATAAACCTTAAAGGCACTGCCTTTGCGTGCCGCCCCAATCACATGACATGTACGGCTTTTCACACAAACAATTTTTTATTTTTTTTTAATAATGTCCTGCCCAGCTTCTCGGGCAAATCATATAGCAGATGTAGATGCCCATATCGGCTGTTCAGATTTACTTTACAAAAGAGAAGTGTAGGATACTTCTCTTGTTGCCTTACTTGTATTTTGACTTTATTAAATGTATTTATATTATCATTTGGTGCAGCCGGGCCGGAGCAGGAGGGGATAGAAAGAGTGAAAAAGGAAGACAGAGGGGGGAATTGTGGGGACAAGAGGGGGATTAGACAGAGAGACAAAAACAACAACAGCAAACACAACAACAACAACAACAGAGCAACATCAGCAAATACGACATGTACAAATATGATGGTAAAAGTAATAGCAAATAAGCAGTTAGCGAAAATAAATAAAAAAATACAGAAATGACAATGAGCATTATTACACTAAAAATGGAGCAATATGAATACCAATAGAAATAGTGCTATTGATAATAAACAAATACCAATACTTTACCTTTATTATCAACAATACAATTGTTCAAATGCAACAATACATATACGTAATGATAACTTGAGATACGAAAGAATGCAGAAAAATGGAGGGGAAGAAAGAGAAGCAACCTACATTAACCTTGTAGATTGTTATAGTAACAATAGGTTAAGCTTTGTCAGTGTGCCATGTGTTATACCCAGTTTACCCTAGGGCAACAACGTTAATATATGTTTAATGAAACGTGATTATGTGCATGAGTGTATGTGTGCATATGTACTTGTATATGTACAGTATGTGTATATGTGTGCTTGTACAGTGAATGTATATGTACAGTATGTGTATATGTGTGTACAGCGAATGTATATGTACAGTATGTGTATATGTGTGTTTGAACAGTGAATGTATATGTACAGTATGTGTATGTGTGTTTGTACAGTGAATGTATATGTGTAGTATGTGTATGTGTGTGTTCGTACAGTGAGTGTATATGTACAGTATGTGTATATGTATGTTTTTACAGTGAATGTATATGTACAGTATGTGTATACAGTATGTTTGTATAATGAATGTGCGTGTGGATGTACGAACTTTGAGTGTGTAAATATGTACTGTATTTATTTGTATATGTATGTGGGAGCGTAGGTACCTATGTATGTCTGTATGTATGTGTGTGAGTATATGTGAATTTGCATGTACAATACATTTGACTCCCAGTGTGTGCGGGAGCCAGAGTACGGCCCCAGCCTCCCCGAGAGCCCATCCCACAAACAGTAGGTGTGGTGCCCAGGGAACCAGGGGCCACCGCCTCCACGCAGCCAAGCCGGACAGCGACAGGAACCCCAGAGCCTGGCCCACCGCGCCGCCCACAAGGGCCAGCAGCAGGCCGCAGACAGACGCACCCGGCAGAGGACAAGGCACGAGAAAAGCAGGGGGCAGCCAGACCCCAAGCCAGCGAGAGACCACACCCCACACGGACAGAAAGGCGGGACGCCCCGCCCGAGGGGCCCGGAGACCCCCCGCAACCGGACGGGAAGACCGCCCCCGCCCCACCGGCAACCGGGCCCCCACGAGCCCCAATTGAATGCAATGCATACTTGGTCAACAGCCATACAGGTCACACTGAGGGTGACCGTATAAACAACTTTAACACAGTTACAAATATGCGCCACACTGTGAACCCACACCAAACAAGAAGGACAAACACATTTCAGGAGAACATCCGCACCGTAACACAACATAAACACAATAGAACACAACAGAACCCCTTGCAGCACTAACTCTTCCGGGACGCTACAATATACACCCCCCGCTACCCCCTACCGTCCCCCCCACACACCTAAATCCCGCCCCCCCAACCCCGCCCACTTCAACCTTCTCATGCTCTCTCAGGGAGAGCATGTCCCAAATTCCAAGCTGCACATTTCATGCTTGAAAATGCTTAACTTTGGCCCAAAATGTTGTAGAATGCACTTAAAAAAATATGTGGTCAAGCCACAATATTTGAAGCGCGATGTGGCGAGGGACGACGATTTCCCAAGTAGATTTCTGATCTGTGTAAAACACTGTTTTACCAAAAATTATAAATAATTATGATTAATATTTGTGATTTCAACACTGATAAAAATAATTGTAATTATTTTTGGCATAATTATGCAGTGCTGGCTCATACAGGTTGAGTTGAGTTTGAGTTTATTTCGAACATGCAAGCATACAACATGATACATCACAATTTCCAGATTCTCTTTTCAACATGTTCGAAAAGGAGTAGGAAGAAGCAGAGCTTATTTAATCCTACCCCTTTTCTTTACATAACAGTTGCAAAACTTTTTGTTCACTTCCTGTTCACAATTTTTTCCCAATAAACTCCATAAGTAATCACAATAAAAATAAATAAATAAATAATAGTAAGAATTTAATAATAATAATTGGTGAAGTAAGTCATATTTCATATGATGAGATAAGTAAGATTACTTTAAGAATGAATAAATGGATGGATGAAATAAATTGAGAATGTTTGTCATGGTTCTTCTTCTTTGTACTTTGTAAACACTTTAAGTTTGAAGAGTTTCTTGAAGTGTATCATATTAGTACATTGTTTGATTGCTTTGCTTAATCCATTCCATAATTTAATTCCACATACTGATATACTGAAGGTCTTAAGTGTTGTACGTGCAAACAAATGTTTTAAATTACGTTTTTCTCTAAGATTATATTTCTCCTCTTTTTTTGAGAAGAATTGTTGTATATTCTTGGGTAGCAGGTTATAGTTAGCTTTGTGCATAATTTTAGCTGTTTGCAAATTCACTATGTCGTGGAATTTCAGTATTTTTGATTCAATAAATAAAGGGTTTGTATGTTCTCTATATCCAACATTATGTATTATTCTAACTGATCTTTTTTGTAACACCGTTAATGAATGAAGTGTACTTTTGTAATTATTTCCCCATATTTCTACACAGTAGCTCAGATATGGTAACACTAGTGAGCAGTAGAGAATATGAAGGGATTTTTGGTCTAGAACATGTTTTGCTTTATTCATTATTGACGTGTTTCTTGCAACTTTATGTAGTATATTTTTTACGTGAGATTTCCAGTTCAATTTATCATCAATCATTATACCTAGAAATTTGGTTTCATTTACTCTTTCAATTTCTATTCCGTCTATTTGTATTTGTGTTTGACTTTCTCTTCTACTGTTACCAAATAGCATTATTTTAGTTTTACTAAGATTCAACGATAGTCTGTTTTTGTCAAACCATCTTTTTAATTTGTTAATTTCTTCTGTTATTATTTGTATTATCTCCTGTGTGTTCTCTCCTGAACAAAACGCTGTTGTATCATCCGCAAATAATACTAACTTTAAATCTTTTGTAACTTTACAAATGTCATTTATATAGAGATTGAATAATTTAGGTCCTAGTATTGATCCCTGAGGTACACCACAGGATATATTTAGCGTTGTAGATGTGTGTTCGCCTAGCTTCACGTATTGTTTCCTGTTCGTTAGATAACTTCTTATCCAGTTTAAGACTAACCCTCTGATGCCATATCGTTCTAGTTTTTTGATTAAAATATTGTGATTAATTGTGTCAAATGCTTTAGTTAGATCCATAAAAACCGCTGCCGCACATTTTTTTACTATCTATTGCATTGGTAATTTCTTCTGTAATTTCAATTAAAGCCATTGAAGTTGAAACATTAGCTCTGTATCCATATTGGTTCTCTTCGAGTATTCTATTTTTATTTATGAAACTTTCTAATCTGTTATTGAACAGTTTTTCAATGATTTTAGAAAATTGTGGAAGTAGAGAAACAGGTCTATAATTTGTAAATGGATGTTTGTCTCCAGTCTTATAAATTGGTGCAACTTTAGCTATTTTCATTTTGTTTGGAAATGTACCTGTTTGAAATTATAGGTTACTAATATACATTAATGGTCCTGAGATCTCTTCAATAACCTTTTTTATCGTTTCCATATCAATTCCGTTACAATCAGTTGAAGTCTTAGATTTACATTTTTTCGCGATTGTAACTATTTCCTCCTGTGTCACATTACTGAGGAACATGGAGTTGGGATTTCGCTCTATGGTATCATTATAGTCCTCAATTGGAACTGGGTCTGGAATCCTTCCTTCCAATTTTGGTCCAATATTTACAAAATAATTATTGAAGCTTTCAACTACTTCCTTTATGTTGTCATTTTTTAAATTTTCATCTAAGAAGTATTGAGGGTAGTCCCTCTTAGTTCCCTTTTTAATAATGCTATTGAGGATGCCCCATGTTGCTCTCATATTATTTTTGTTCCTGTCCAATAATTCACTGTAATATTCTTTTCTACATGATCGTAGTATGTCTGTTAACTTGTTTTTATACTTTTTGTACTTAATTTCTGCCTCTATTAGTTCTTTGTGCTATAAATTTTCTATTCTTCTTACAAGCATTTTTTAATCATTTTGTCATCCATGGTTGATTATTCTTTCTCTGCTTGTTACTGAGTTGTATCCATGGACAATGTTTGTCATAAAGTATTATGAACTTGTTTAAGAAATGTTCATATGCTTCATCAACCTCTTTTTCATTATACACATTGTCCCAATCTTGCTTTTGTAGCTCAATTTTGAAGGCAGTCATCCTCTTCTCTGTGCATAGTCTTCGAGATGTCCTTTTGTCTTCCATATTCTTCTTGTAGTTTCCATCATATATTGTAAAAACTGGCAGATGATCACTAACGTCGGTTATAAGTAGACCACTTGTAGTGTTATTATCAAAATCATTGGTAAAAATATTATCAATAAGCGTGGCGCAGTGTCCTGTGATTCTGCTTGGCTTTGTGATTTTAGGATATAGACTGATGCTGTACATTGTATCAATTAAGTCATCAATAGACTTTTGCTTGTTGGGGTTCAATAAGTCAATATTAAAGTCACCACATAAGAACATTATTCTTTGACCATTGTCCATGTAAGTTGCCTTGATCCATTCTTCAAATGTTTCTATACTTGACTTAGGTGATCTATATATACAACTGATGAATATGTTTTTGCTTTTTTCCTGACATATTTCAATGGTTATACATTCTAAGATATTATCTATAGCAAATGACATGTTTTTTACCCCTTTGTAGTTCAGGTTCTTCTTCACGTACACAGCTACTCCTCCATTTTTGTTGGTTCTGTTGATGTAGTTTAGTTCATATCCCTCCAGATCAAAATCTATTCCTTTCTTATCATCAATCCATGTTTCTGTGACAGCAATCATTTTGAAGGGTTCGTTGATGTGTTCCAAAAAGTTCTTAATGTTGTTGTAATTTGCATACAAGCTTCTACTATTAAAATGAATAATTGACAATTTGTTATCACATTCAATGTTGCTATTATATTGATCATCTGTATAATAAAAACAACTATTACTGATGTGGGAGAAAAAATTTGTATCTGGATCTATATCATTTTCCAAATCCTGGTTTTTGTGATCTTTGTTGCAGAAATTTTTTAGTTCCATATTTTCTTGTTCAACAATCTTTCATGTTGTTTCAATAATCTCTATAAGTGTAGGTGGATGCAATCCTGAATCTAGGTCCTCTTGTTTAGTCGTCCCTTGGAACATAGTAGTGTCGATGCTGAATTTAGGTGCTTGTTTTCTGTCAGAGTCCATTATCATCGTTGTTGTGGTAGCTGTGTAAACTTTAAAAATTGTCCAGGTCCTTGATGTCATGGACAACAATTACTCTTGCTTCTGGACTTCCATTCAGCTTGATGTAGATTTTACAGTTGGCGCTCCAAGTTCCCTGGATTTTTCCCTGCCTTCTCAAGTCGCGTGCTTTCTTGGCGATTCCAGCATTACGTTTTGTGAGATGCTCATTCATGTACACACTTGTTCCCTTCAGCTTCTTTCCCTGTCTCAGCAATGCCATTTTAGATTTTCTGTTTACGAGTTTCACGAGCACGACTGGAGTGGCGTTGTTGTTTCTTCCGTTCAGTGGGATGCATGTTTCGATGGTATTAATGTCAATTTCAATTTCTTTTGATTGCAGAAAGTTGACCACTTGCTGTTCTGCTGAGACCATATCCATTTCATCTGGTTCACCTTCATTATTCACAGCTTTCGCATAGGATCTTGGTTTAATTCGGTGCCCTGTCACAATGATATAATTCATTCATTTATCCTGATCCATTTCATCTATGATGTTCCTCAGCATGTTGTTGTCTTCTTGAAGGATCTTCATTTGTTTGCTCATTTCAGTGGCTTCTTTATTTCTGGAGTTGTTCTCTTTTTTCATTTCTTTAATTTCTTCTTTCATATCCTCTTTCCATCCATCCATCAATTCTTCTTATTTTTCTATCATTTCTTCTTTAAATTCCTGGAGTATTTTTTGTAGTATCCCTTCTTGAATCCCATCATGTCCTGTGCCCAGCTTCAAATCAGTCTTTCCAGTCAATCCTTTAACTTTTGGCATCGCGGCAGTCACTGACGTCAGCGCCTCTTATGTCTTAAGGGCAGTTACTTCTTTAGCGACTTGCGGCACTTTTAACTTGTTTTTTCAACAATTTCGTACCTTGCGCCGTTCAGAGATCAATTTGAGGTGTCAGCCTGTCAACTTATATCACTCTGCGACGTCGGGATCACTTTAAAACAGCTGTAAACTCGCCGTAGATTTTGGTTGCTAGGCAACCGCTTTGAACTGCAGGAGGCGCCTTTGGCTTGAGGCTAACGGCTCTTCCACTCGCCTTATTTCAGCGTATCAGTGCCTCTCAACTGACCAAAATCAGATCGAAGATGCCAGGTGACTCTCCTGTGGCTGTGATCGCAAATCAGTGGTCAAATCAGTGGTCAAAATCTTCAGACTTAACAAAAACTCCGGTAGCAGAAGCGGAGCTTTTTTTCTTTGCGTCGAAGGTAGATGTAGTAAATGCACTTCTGTGTGAACATGTGAACAAGGTTTTGACAACTTACTCGGAGTTAATCTCCAGTCATACGGTGCCCCTCGTATGGTTTCGTTTCGCTTGTAGCCAATGTTGACTAAATGCTGCACCATAGAGTGAAAATAACCTGCAAAACACAAAAACAACATTTGACCTGTATGTAAATAGTATGGCAATATGAACACAATGATTGGGGAACGGTACCAGGCGACTTTGATACAGTAGTCTGTTCTCACGATACTTATATACTGTACATAGGAAATTCGTATCATGCAAATATACACCTTAATCTAACGTATTCATAAAAGTACAGAGTTAATGCACACAATGCTAAAAAAAAAATTATGTTAATGACAGTATGGACACAATGATTGGACAGACCGCAAAATTGGGGAACTGTATCAGATGACTTTATATTGTTGGTTTACAGCGCAATACATATATACAGTGCATCCAGAAAGTATTCACAGGGTTTCACTTTAAATTAATTTTGTCCTCAAAATTTCTACAGACAATACCCTATAATGACAACGTGAAAATGTTTAATTTTGCAAATGTATGTGGGTTCCCTCCGGGTACTCCGGCTTCCTCCCACCTCCAAAGACATGCACCTGGGGATAGGTTGATTGGCAACACTAAATTGGCCCTAGTGTGTGAATGTGAGTGTGAATGTTGTCTGTCTATCTGTGCTGGCCCTGCGATGAGGTGGCGACTAGTCCAGGGTGTACCCCGCCTTCCGCCCGATTGTAGCTGAGATAGGCTGCAGCGCCCCCCGCGATCCCGAAGGGAATAAGCGGTAGAAAATGGATGGATGAAAAATAAAAGACAAAAACAATCACATATACATAAGTATTCACAACGTTTGCTCAATACTTTGTTAATGCACCTTTGGCAGCAATTACAGCCTCAAATCATTTTGAATACGATGCCACAAGCTTGGTACACCTATCTTTGGGCAGTTTCGCCAATTCCTCTATGCAGGACCTCTCAAGTTCCATCAGATTGGATGGGAAGCTTTGGTTTTTATCCACAATGTCTCTGTATATTGCTGCAAAAATCTTTACCTCTATTATGACTAGTCTCCCAGTTCCTGCCGCTGAAAAACATCCCCACATCATGATGCTGCCACCACCATGCTTCACTGTAGGGATGGTATTGGCCTGGTGATGAGCGGTGTCTGGTTTCCTCCAAACTTGACACCTGGCATTCACACGACCAGATCATTTTGTTTCTCATCGTCAGAGACTTTCTGGTGTATTTTTGCAAACATTTTTTTGCTAAGAAATGTCTTCCTTTTGGCCACTATAGTATACAGGCCTGATTGGTGGCTTGCTGCAGAGATGATTGTCCTTCTGGAAGGTTCCTCTCTCTCCACAGAGAAATGCTGTAACTCTGACAGAGTGACCATCGGGTTCTTAGTCTCCTCCCTTACTAAACTAAGATGAATATAGCAATATACAGACACATCCTGGATGAAAAACAACGCTTCCCATCCAACCTGATGGATCTTGAAAGGTGATGCAAAGAGGAATGGGTGAAACTGTCCAAAGAGTGGTGTACCAAGCTTGTGGAATCGTATTCATAAATACTTGAAGCTGTAATTGCTGCAAAAGGCTGTGAATACTTATGTACGTTATTTTTATTTTTTTAATTTAAATACATTTGTAAAAAAAATAACATTATGGGGTATTGTCTGTAAAATTTTGAGAATAAACATTTATTTATTCCCTTTTGGAAAACATAACATTTGGAAAAAGCAAAGTGCTGTGAATACTTTCCGGGTCCACTGTACAGAGGAAATTCAGGATAACATGCAAACAGCTAAATCTAACCTATTCGTACAAGTATGGACTTAATGCACACAATACTCAAATGTACTTATGTAAATGATAGTATGGCAAAATAGACAATGATTGGGGAACTGTACCAGATGACTTCATATTGATATTGGTGTACGGTGCACTAATTATATACATGCAAAATTAATAATCTAACCTATTTGTACAAAGAACAGGGTTAATGCACACAATGCTCAAATGTGTTTCTCACCTGCTAACTTGTTATTGTCAAGAAACTCAATGGGATAGGTTTGTCCAAACCCTGGCACCCGCACCTGCACCCCCGGCGAGTTGAATGATTGCCTCGTTGTCCTGTTGTACACAAGCCTGAACACAGACATTTGTTTTCACAGCTCTAAAATTATTCTAACCTTTGTGTCAAATGTCTTATCAGGGGGTTTTAACCAGTTACAGATTTGGGTTAAAATTTGGGGAACAGCGTAAACCCAAACAACATTATAAAACATGTACAATACATACAGTAACATGAGCCAAAGTCTAGGTTACCTAATGTTATCAATCCAGCAGTCTACACCGATGGGCATGAACATGTTGAGATCAATCCACAAGGGGAACCAGTGATCGGTTTTCCTGTAGCACATCCAATGGACAAGATGTGGCTTGTCTATCTTAGCTTCCAGACGGTTTCCCAAGTTTCCTGGTACTGGACAAACAAGTGCAAGGTGAGCATCCAATGTAAACATTAAATCCCTTTAGAGATGCATTGATATAAGTGCTATCATAAAAAGTTTAAGCATTCTACATTATCATTAAATAGTACTTTGAGAAATAAAGAGCATCACTAATTACTATTTACTAAAATTACTATTTAAAGTCCCGCTTAAATGGGGTCAAACCAGGGGTTTTAGAAAAACACATGATCAGTATTGGAAAGGGCAACCTCATTTTGACAGAAAGGTTGCAAAGCAAATTTAAACTCTAGTTTGATAGTTATGAGGTGTAGTTGTTGTGTGGTTCTTGGGCTAGTCCTGGGAAAATTATTTTATACATAGAAAATTCATTGGCTGACTGTCAAATGTATACAACAAACTAAAAGGGAATCTGGATTGTGGGAACTGGAGGCAACGCCACACCAGAAGAAAATCTTAGCGCAGTCTTACCTTCACTTTTTTTTTTACTTATTTAGTACTACAACTGGGACTTTAGCCTCCTCTGTCTTTAAAAACTAGTGACCCCACTCTGTTCCAATCTTCAATGTTCCTTGATTGCACTACAATTATGTGCTATGAGATGCAAAAGTGAAACTTCAACATATCTTTGTGCTATGCTGCCACAAATAGGTTTATATGTTTATCTTTCTTTTATCACCTCATCCTTGTTCCCAAAATGAGTGTGAATACGTGCATACAGGTGAGCTTTGATGACGTTATGACATCTATGTTGCGTGAACACTAAAGTGTTCCATGCTGGGTTCTTGTTGGTACCAGATGGAATAAAACAGTTTGCACTTTTGCAAAGAGGTATAAGTTGTGTTACACATTACTAATTTGATTCAAACAACCTAGTTATTGAACTGGGACTGCAAAATGTATTTGTTTAACTTTTATGACATCATATTTTATAACTGACTGATTTAAGTGGAAAAAAAAAACCATCTTAAAATCTTTACAAAAACCCAAACCATGATCATGTGGCCCCACTAGTACTAGAACTTTCCATCAGGCACAATACATTCAAACAACGTTGAGAACTTGTTGAATTAGGTCTTGAAGTTGAGCAACTCCAACCTTAATATGTGTATTAGCAAATTTAAAGTCAAGGGGATAGAAATAAGAAAAAAGACGGAGGGAAATTGCGGGGACAAGTGGGGGATAAGACTGAGAGACAACAAAAACAACATCAGCAAATACGATACGTACAAATATGACACGAAAAAAGATAGCAAAGAAGCATTTACTGAAGTAGATTGTAATAACACAGAAATGACTAGGAACATTATTGCACTACAAATGGAGCAATACAAATACCAATAGAAATAGCACAATGGATAATGAATAATAATAATTCCCTCTATTATCAACAGTACAATTGTTTCAAATGTATTTTCCCCATCATTCACAATCAATATGAGACATGATGGATGGGTTTTTTTTTGCATTTCAAATATTAAATACTAAGTCCGCTTACAATGGAGACTGTGAGAGCCGCTCTATTCCGCCTATAAAGCCCGTAAGAAAACATCCAATCACCTCCATAAAATGTTTCTTTACATGATGTAAGTATATGTGATGTAGTAACAGGCACATTTATAATAACATTTAATATTTACATATTTTAAACATATGCGGCGCATTCTTTGAAAAAACGCATCATGTTTGCTTGTTTTTTTCTTCTTTACTGATTTCTGCTCACTGCAAACTTCATGAGAGCCAACAGACATAACAAAACATCCCTTACTGTGCCAGGTCTGCTGTCATTAGGATGCCGACTGCTAGGATGTTCATATATTCCCATTTAGATGAACATTGACCATAATCCTCGCAAAGCGACGGGTTGAGGTTTGCAGGGGGAACCAAGCGTATTTGTGTGTCATTCTCACCATTTCCTAAATGACTGTCAAAGTGTACCAACTTATACGTCCTCAGACCTTTTCTGTCCAGGTGACATGCATGATTTATGATCTACAATAAACTTCCAGGGAGTAAGGAAGCGAGGAAACACCTCGCCAGTCGATCATGTCGAAATTGTACACAGGCTTGTGATCACAGCGTTGCTATAAATAGTTTGTCTGCATTAGCGCTTATAATAAAAATATCCCTAATACTTGTTTAATATCCAAGTCACAAAATGTAAATAGAGTATTGTTGGTGGTTTTTGAATGGTTATTTATTGGATTTTATGGGCGAAATAGAGGACCTCACATTGGCTCCGCTGTAAGCGAAATTTTATTTACAAGTTAGAATGCATTAAAAAAAATCCATCCGTTGACATGTCTTTCATAAGGATTGTAAACTATAAGCAAGATTGCAAAAAAAGTGAAGTTCCCTTTTAAGCTTTATCAGTGTGCCGTGCTTTACCCAGTTTCCATATGGCGGGGGGACACTGTTAATATATGTTCGATGAAACATGATTATATACAAGAGTCTATGCATGCATAGCCACCTAGACAGCAGGTGCAGTACCCAGGGAACAAGGGACCACCGGCCCTATGCAGGCAGGCCAGCAACAGGACCCCCAGAACCGGGCCCACCGTGCTGCTGGGCAGGCTGTAGAGACAGACGTGCCCGGCAGAGGACAAGGCACGGGAGAAGCAAGAGACAGCCAGCCCCCAAACCAGCGAGAGACCTTACCCCATGCGGGCAGAAAGACGTGACGCCCCGCCCCAGGGGGCCCAGAGACTCCCCGCAGGTCAAAAATAATCTTCTTAAACATTATATAGATTCACATAGTCACCACATTAGGTACACCTGCACACATAACGATGGATTCAGACATGCATAAAAAAAATTTCACTGCATGTCGATGTTATTATGCAAATTTCAAGCAAGATTAGATGAAAATAATACTTTATCCTATATTACTTTTGCGTATCATAACATAAAGAAGATGGGGGGCGGGGGGGACACTTCCTCCCCCCTGGCTTATAGCTTGACTTATTGTCCAAATAAGTACGTCCACTTCGTTGTGATGTCACAACATAGCCAGACTGGAAAAGTCAGCCAACCGAACTGTGTTCAAACTCATGCCAAAATGCATGAACCGTATGATTTGACACTTTTTTAACACAAGTATCCGACATTGTAACATTTATAAGTCAGAAAATATTACATTAATCTAAAGCCCCCTTTAAAAAAAAAAAGTATATACACAAATTAAATATCCTGTCTAGTAGCCTGGAAAACTTCAATTTTATTCAGTGAACTTGCAGCATTTCTCTGGTGCAGTTTTTTTTTTTTTTTTAAAAAGGGAACTGCACTTTTTGGGGGGAATTTTTTCAAAGATTCGCAATCCTTATGTGAGACAGTCACACATGTTTTTCTTTTTTAATGCATTATAAGTAGTAAATAAATGCGACCAAAACTCTGTGCACAGTGGAGCCTATGGGAGTCGCTCTATTCTGCCTATAAAGCGCTTTAAAAAAACACCCAAACACCTCCATTAAGGTTTTATATACATGAAGTATATCAGGCATATTCATTATAACATGCAATATTTACGTATTTTGCTCATTTTAAGCATACGGTGGTGCGTTAATTTCACATACGCATCACGCTTTTCCTTTCACAACATCACTGATTACTACTCACTGCAGACATGAGCCAACAAACATAAAACGTCTCTCACTGGGATGCCGACTGTTAAAATGATATATTCCAATGTAGATGAAGAATTATTTAATCAAAATCCTTGCAAAGAAAAAAAGGGGGGTGGAACGAAGCGTCTTTTCGGGTCTTTTTCGCCATTTACGGGTCTAAATTGGCTGTCAAAGTTTACCAACTTCTCGGTCAATGTCCACATCATTTTACTATCAAAGTGAGAGGCATGATTTATTTTGCGAGCTCAGAGAAAGAAAAAAAACATTGACAACACTCAGCGGTGGATCACTCAGCTTGTGCGTCAATGAAGGACACAGCAAGCTGCGAGAACTAATGTGAAATAATATTCAAGTCACGAAATGTACAGTACAGGCCAAAAGTTTGGACACACCTTCTCATTCTATGCGTTTTCTTTATTTTCATGACTATTTACATTGTAGATTGTCACTGAAGGCATCACAACTATGAATGAAAACATGTGGAGTTATGTTCCTAACAAAAAAAGGTGAAATAACTGAAAACATGTTTTATATTTTAGCTTCTTCAAAATAGCCACCCTTTGCTCTGATTACTGCTTTGCGCACTCTTGGCATTCTCTCGATGAGCTTCAACAGGTAGTCACCTGAAATGGTTTTCACTTCCCAGGTCTCATAGTTTTGATGCCTTCAGTGACAATCTACAATGTAAATAGTCATGGAAATAAAGAAAACAGTGTCCCACCGCGGTGAGGGATGTCTTGTCTTGGTTTTTTGTCTTGTGAAATTCATGTTTTATTTTGAAAAGTAACTCTCTTTTCGTTTCAGGTCACTTGCCTTTCCTCTTGTGTTATCAGTCTGACGTCATCCCTGATCCCTGATTGTTTCCACCTGTTGCCCATTACCCCCATGTGTCTTATAGTCCGCGTTTCCCTTTGTTCTGTGCCAGAATGTCTTGTTGTAGCGTGCATCTCCAGCCCCATGCCCAAGCCTTGTCTCGTCTTGTTTTGATTTATACGGATCCTGAATTTTCAAGTTGGTATTTTGTTCCCTGGGTACAGTACCTGGCTGATGTCAATATAGCAGCATAAGCTTGTTACTTCTCTGCGATCAATACGCCACTAAAAGTAGGTCTTCAACGTTAGCGCTTGTAATAACAGCATCGCTAATACTTGGTTAATATTCAGGTCACGAAATGTAAATAGAGTATTGTTGGCGCCTTTTGGATGTTTTTTAATGGGTTATATTTTCGGAATAGACAGAATGGGCCCCATTCAGCAATAAGTTCCGAACTTTTCCTCTTATCTTTCTTCCTAAGTGATTTCCTAAGAAGAGTCCATTCAAATTCATGACGTGTTCTTAAATGGCCAAATTGTTCCCACCTGCTGTACTTAAGTTGCTGAATTCCAAATGGTTAGCGCGTGCATGTCCATCATAATTTGCATATACACACGCACTTATTTCCCCAATATGCATATGTAAACACCCTTATTTGCGTAATTTGCATAGGTAAACCCCCTTAATTCCCCATATAAGGGCCCAATTCCGGCGGAAAAGCCGAACATCAGACACACGGAGAAAACACAAACAAATTACGGAAGAGAAATTCGTATTATCCCGCGGGGGAAATACATAATGTCAAAACGTAAGTTCAAGAAAGGGGGGACTGCTGAGGATAGTCCAAAGCGTTCAAATAAATATTCGTCACTTTGGGCAAATAGGTCTACATGGTGGTGAAATGTGCGCTCCCTCTCCAGGGCACAATTTGCAGCATCTTGCAGTAGCAGCAAGATGTTGGTCTTTTAAAGAGTCACCAATCACTAAATCAACGCCCCGTCATTTCTGATTGTGTGCGTACAGGGTATTTGGAAATGTCTATATATTGCTCATTTTGCTATATGTCTGTCTGATATCTATCTATCTATCTATCTATATTATTATAATATAGGAAGGAGAGAGGCAGTGTCACAGGTGCATCGCACGCTGCTTGGCATGGGGGAATTCCGCCCTCAATGAAGACTCCCAGGTTTGATGGCAAGGCGAACTGGGAGGCATTTCATCCCACTTCTGGCAACAATTGTAGCATCCAGAAGAAGTGCACACAAAGTCTGACACTCGTTTTAAACTTTTATTGAGCAACCTATACTAACACAGCTCAACTTATCTCGTTCTTTCCACACGCACATCTATCCTCACTCCTCATTTCCGCAACAGCAACGCTTCCTCCTTCTTCGCCAATCACCTTACAGGCGTGCTACGTTCACATCAAAGAGGATGCAGGATAAAGTGACAGAAATTGAAATTTTTGCATGGTATTATACATCAGGAAGTGTTGTGTAAGAAAGTGTTAAAAATAAAACCATCAAAAGCCATCTGCTTTTGTATAAAGATAAGTTAGGTTAAATGAAAATATTATTATTATTATTTATTTGACGGTATATCAAAAATAATTTGAGCAAAATTTAATTGAAATATTGTCGGTGTGGCCCTCCAGCAGTGCTCGGGTTGCTCATGCGGCCCCGGGTAAAAATTAATTGCCCACCCCTGATCTACAAACCCTGTTTCCATATGAGTTGGGAAATTGTGTTAGATGTAAATATAAACGGAATACAATGATTTGCAAATCATTTTCAACCCATATTCAATTGAATGCACTACAAAGACAAGATATTTGATGTTCAAACTCATAAACTTTTTTTTTTTTTTTGCAAATAATAATTAACTTAGAATTTCATGGCTGCAACACGTGCCAAAGCAGTTGGGAAAGGGCATGTTCACCACTGTGTTACATGGCCTTTCCTTTTAACAACCCTCAGTAAACGTTTGGGAACTGAGGAGACACATTTTTTAAGCTTCTCAGGTGGAATTCTTTCCCATTCTTGCTTGATGTACAGCTTAAGTTGTTCAACAGTCCGGGGGTCTCCGTTGTGGTATTTTAGGCTTCATAATGCGCCACACATTTTCAATGGGAGACAGGTCTGGACTACAGGCAGGCCAGTCTAGTACCCGCACTCTTTTACTATGAAGCCACGTTGATGTAACACGTGGCTTGGCATTGTCTTGCTGAAAGGCACCTTCACAGATGTGTAAGTTACCCATGTCTTGGGCACTAATACACCCCCATACCATCACAGATGCTGGTTTTTCAACTTTGCGCCTTTAACAATACGGATGGTTCTTTTCCTCTTTGGTTTGGTGGACACGACGTCCACGGTTTCCAAAAACAATTTGAAATGTGGACTCGTCAGACCACAGAACACTTTTCCACTTTGTATCAGTCCATCTTAGATGAGCTCAGGCCCAGCGAAGCCGACGGCGTTTCTGGGTGTTGTTGATAAACGGTTTTCGCCTTGCATAGGAGAGTTTTAACTTGCACTTACAGATGTAGCGACCAACTGTAATTACTGACAGTGGGTTTCTGAAGTGTTCCTGAGCCCATGTGGTGATATCCTTTACACACTGATGTTGCTTGTTGATGCAGTACAGCCTGAGGGATCGAAGGTCACGGGCTTAGCTGCTTACGTGCAGTGATTTCTCCAGATTCTCTGAACACTTTGATGATATTACAGACCGTAGATGGTGAAATCCCTAAATTCCTTGCAATAGCTGGTTGAGAAAGGTTTTTCTTAAACTGTTCAACAATTTGCTCACGCATTTGTTGACAAAGTGGTGACCCTCGCCCCATCCTTGTTTGTGAATGACTGAGCATTTCATGGAATCTACTTTTATACCCAATCAGGGCACCCACCTGTTCCCAATTTGCCTGTTCACCTGTGGGATGTTCCAAATAAGTGTTTGATGAGCATTCCTCAACTTTATCAGTATTTATTGCCACCTTTCCCAACTTCTTTGTCATGTGTTGCTGGCATCAAATTCTAAAGTTAATGATTATTTGCACAAATTTTTTTTTATCAGTTTGAACATCAAATATGTTGTCTTTGTGGCATATTCAACTGAATATGGGTTGAAAATGATTTGCAAATCATTGTATTCCATTTATATTTACATCTAACACAATTTCCCAACTCATATGGAAACGGGGTTTGTATATAGATAGGCTCCAGCACCCCCCGCGACCCCAAAAGGGACAAGCGGTAGAAAATGGATGGATGGATATATGATATTAATTTAACATTAGACAGTAGAAGTAAGGCAACTTGTCACACTTAAGAACAAATAAACCACCCTCAGAGTGCTCTGGAGCATTTGAAGATTGTGTTCTTTCCTACGAACAAATCCCAGCTAAGAAAACATTGGTGAATACAAAAATCTCCTTAAAATCTTCATAAGTGGGCCTAAGAACAAAATTTGTTGTTAAGAACGGTTGCCGAATGGAGCCCAATGACGTCATGGCTCTCATCTGCCTCATTGTAAGCAGACTTTTATTTAAGTTTATTTACAAGTTAGAACGCATTAAAAAGACGTGTTCTTGTCTCTCATTAGGATTGTGAATTATAGGCAAAATTCCAATCGCAACATTTATGTGTTTTTGGCTCCTTGCTGTCCATTGGTAACTGGCATTCGCAAAACCCTCTGACCCCTCCGCCTGGCAACGGGCAGTCAGGCAAAGCAGTGACATTACTGTCTGAGGGTGTGCTTTTCACGGAATGTAGTCTACAGTAGCATGCGTTATTTTCCTGCTAGAACAACAATGAAAAAAAAGGCAGACTTACCTATAATCAGTGGTGGTGTGCTGTTGCCTGGGGCTTGAACTTTCGTCTCAGGAGGAAACACAACATTGAGGATCCAGAAACATGAGGCATGATGAAAGCCCAGCAGAAGTACAAATGTCACAGAAGGCCATATTTGCACCAAAGAGCACATGTTGCTTGACTGGGGGGGAAACAAAGAAGTAGAAATGTTACCTTTGCCACAGTCAAGTGATACAAACTTTTTAGCAGCCTCTGACACACCTGCTTTGTGGGATGGATGATTCATTCAACTAATCAGCCCAGGCCGGTTACTCACAATCACCACAAAGCCCACAGAAAAAGACAAATAAACGTGTTGTTTGATACCCACTGCCCTATTGATTTGTAGCTATTTATTTACACAACCACACTGAAAATGATTGACCATGCCGGCCGGGTAGGAGCATTATGTACAAATGCTAAGGACACGGAATTGGGATCAACCATTGTTTACATTTGGTAGCATTGTAGTTGGCTTTATAAAAGTACATTTTACAAAAGTGTAATGTAGAAAAATGATGTTTGAGGTGACTTACTTGAAAGGGCGGCTATGCTGTCCTCTCGCTGGAGTCCAACAGACAATACGGAGGCGACGAGAGGTGGATCGACTGCAAATGTCGACACTAAGGTATTATTGGTATATGGTCGATACAAGCGTGATGAGATCGATATTTTTTAGATTTCTCCTGGAAACGTTTAGTTTCACGTATAGTTGTGGTATATTGGTAAAAACTCAGAGGAAAGTTTTTGGAGGCAAAACTGATTCAAAAAAATATTTATAATGCTCTATTGACTTTATTTTTCTTTAACAATTGTATGTATTAAATGGGAATTATTTTATTAATTATTTAGTTTATATTGTCACATTGTCTAATATTGTGGGACAGAAATAAATATTGTTAAGTTGTTCTAAGATAAGTTTTGATTACATTATTTTTGACTGCCTAAAATCATTGATATGTGTTTTATTCTGACCATAATCATGATAAACTAATTGAGGACACGAAATAATTCAATTATCGCAAGAAGAAAAGAAAAAATCAAATATAAAGTACCGGGTATCGGTATTGATACCCAAAAACATGCCGTATCGCTCACCTCGAGAGGCTACTCTGGATGAACCAACCACTTTCCGGTCAGCTGCTGTTGC
This sequence comes from Entelurus aequoreus, assembly GCF_033978785.1. Classification (NCBI taxonomy): domain Eukaryota; kingdom Metazoa; phylum Chordata; class Actinopteri; order Syngnathiformes; family Syngnathidae; genus Entelurus; species Entelurus aequoreus. The sequence goes on from NC_084754.1 coordinate 22,698,073, forward strand.
CTTCAGGGTCCTCGCAAAATGTCCGCTATTCATCATTATGAATTGTGGAGAAAATAACTTTTAAAAGAAACGAATAGAAAACAATAATACTAGTTTGACTGTATATGGGTATACAATACAATACAATGTCCCCAACAATTCAGTAACAATTAGTGTACACATCGGTTGACATGTTTTGATCCACCACCCTTTTGACTTACCCATAAACCTATCATTAACTACTTTATCTTTTTGAAATAGTTTTGCAGTCTTTTGTAACATGTTTAAAAACATTTAATACACGGCGTGATTGTTGCAATGGCTTTGTTTTCACGTATGCCAGTACATCTATCAGAGGTTAGTATAGGACAACAATTTATAGTTCATTTACTTTTAAGTAGGCCAGATGACCATTGCATTGCATCATGACTTTATACTGGGGACTGACCTAAGCCAGCATTAGACGTGTTAAAGTCCAAAAATATGGTAGTCCAGAAATGCACAGCGGAATGGTAAAAAAAAGACACATTTAATTGTGAATTGGTAACAGTGACGTGCGGTGAACTATACACCAGGTGAGGCATAGATACTTTTGGAGTTTTTTCTTCTTTTTTATATTTTTTACTTCAATTCATATGTGCAGCTTTAATCATTGTTGTCTGTCTATCTGTGTTGGCCCTGCGATGAGGTGGCGACTTGTCCAGGGTGTACCCCGCCTTCCGCCCGATTGTAGCTGAGATAGGCTCCGGCACCCCCGCAACCCCGAAGGGAATAAGCGGTAGAAAATGGATGGATGGATGGATGGATTTAGGTTGCACATTAGAATAACAGGAACAAGAAGGGAGTCATTCGCTTTCATAAAAACGTTATCATAATGAAATTATGATATGAATGGGTCTAAAAAGTACTTGATAAAGTTGTTATTAGATACTTTTTGGTCCCATTTGCTTTTAACAAAATAAATCAAGTATTCTGAGTGTATCTTACCTTTCTGTATTTGTATCTGAAGCAGCAATAGGTATCCTCCATGGAAACGTACTTTGTAGGATCACATTCATTTTGTCTTAGAGTCCAGTTTAGAGAAGTATTTAATCTTGGATACAGTATATAATCCTCCATATTGGCAGACACATTCATTTATTTCAATTTCATTCCAAGCAATAAAACAATATTTTTGCATCTGACAAAAAAACACCCACAAACGCTGGTTTACTCTAATAAAAATACCATGTTTGTTATAAATACATCCATCCATCCATCCATTTTCTACCGCTTGTCCTGTTCGGGGTCGCGGGGGTGCTGGAGCCTATCTCAGCTGCATTCGGGCAGAAGGCAGGGTACACCCTGGACAAGTCGTCACCTCATCGCAGGGCCATTGTTATAAATATAGTTTAAAAAAATGTTTACTCGTTTACTTTTAAGTAGGCCAGATGACCATTGCATTGCATCATGACTTTATACTGGGGACTGACCTAAGCCAGCATTAGACGTGTTAAAATCCAAAAATATGGTAGTCCAGAAATGCACAGCGGCATGGTAAAGAAAAGACACATTTAATTGTGAATTGTTAAATAAAAGGCCTACATTTTGCAGGGAAAATGTGTAATAGATAGATTCAATTATGTATTTATTTCTAACCAACCAGTGCAATAAAGGTGTGTTGTGTGTATAACAGTAACCCTAAAATGTCTTTGGCATGACGTTAAAGTGCATCCGGCAGTGGAGGCTCCTCTATGGGGTCTTGGGGCACTAGGAGGTTAACCCCTTTACTACTGTTACCCCAGGTGGCCCTTGGCAAAGGCCTAGTACCTGACTGCCCCCTAGCCAGGGATACGGTGAAGACCTCAACGGCGGAGCAGGCGGAAGACGGTAAATGTAAGAACCACCACAACGGCTGCAATGGCAGAAGAAGGCACCCCCACATCCATGTGGGCCCAGTTATGGGGAAATAACAACCCAAGACCTCAACGGTGGAACAGGCGGAGGATGAATGCTAAACCTATGGAGCGTCACAACAGCTGCGATGATGGAAGAAGGCTGCAGCAGAAAAGGGTCTCCAGTCGTCTTGGACTCCATGCCACTGGACCCTGACCCGGATCTGTCAAGGATCGTGTGGTGACTGTCTGTGCACCAGTCTCTCCACGTTAAACAAAGTCACGCACAGGCATCCTCCATAAAGGGATACACCCCTACCAGGAGGATCGTCATACTCGTTTGAGTGACCGCCGATGATGATGAACCCTAAAATAATTTATGCATAGCTATTATACGCAATAAAATGGATGATACGAGATAAATAATCAAAAAATAAACACGGTGGAAGAGGGGTTAGTGCGTCTGCCTCACAATACGAAGGTCCTGGGTTAGATCCTGCGCTCGGGATCTTTCTGTGTGGAGTTTGCATGTCCTCCCCGTGACTGCGTGGGTTCCCTCCGGGTACTCCGGCTTCCTCCCACCTCCAAAGACATGCACCTGGGGATAGGTTGATTGGCAACACTAAATGGGCCCTAGTGTGTGAATGTGAGTGTGAATGTTGTCTGTCTATCTGTGTCATCTAGTCTATAAAATCCGCTACACCTCCTTGATACCAAAGTACATGTCAAACTACTTCCTTAACGTAAATGACCGCCATAACCACAACACCAGGGGGAACTCCACTAACCACGTTAAACCCAGATTCCGATCTAACAAAGGTCTTAAAGGCCTACTGAAACCCACTACTACCGACCACGCAGTCTGATAGTTTATATATCAATGATGAAATCTTAACATTGAAACACATGCCAATACGGCCGGGTTAACTTATAAAGTGCAATTTTAAAATTCCCGCCACACTTCCGGTTGAAAAACTCCTTTGGATATGATTTATGTGCGTGACGTCACAAAATCCACGGAAGTGGTTGGACCACATCGGACCGGATACCAAAACCTCTTGTTTTCTTCGACAAAATTCCACAGTATTCTGGACATCTGTGTTGGTGAATCTTTTGCAATTTGTTTAATGAACAATTGAGGTTGCAAAGAAGAACGTTGTAGGTGGGATCGATCGGTGTATTAGCGGCTAAGTACAATACTTACAGCAACACAACAAGGACTACTTACTACACCTAGCCGATGCTTGCCGCCAAACCCACGGATGAAGTCCTTCGTCGCGCCGTCGATCGCTGGAACGGAGGTGAGCACGTCTGTTGATGGGAAGATGAGGGCTGGTTGGCGTAGGTGGAGCGCTAATGTTTTTAGCGTAGTTCTGTGAGGTCCGGTTGCTAAGTTGCTAAATTAGCCTTAGCGTCGTTAGCAACAGCATTGTTAAGCCTTACCAGGCTGAGAATTTTTAACCGTGTAGTTACATGTACATGGTTTAATAGTATTGTTGATCTTCTGTCTATCCTTCCAGTCAGGGGTTTATTTCTCTTGTTTCTATCTTCATTTGAGAACGATGCTATCACATTAGCTCAGTAGCTAAGTGTGTCACCGATGTATTGTCGTGGAGATAAAAGTCACTTTAAATGTCCATTTCGCGTGCTCAACTCTCATTTTCAAGAGGATATAGTATCCGAGGTGGTTTAAAATACAAATCCGTGATCCACAATAGAAAAAGGAGAAAGTGTGGAATCCAATGAGCCAGCTTGTACCTAAGTTACGGTCAGAGCGAAAAAAGATACGTCCATCACTGCCTCTCTAGTCCTTCACTGTAACGTTCCTCATCTACGAATCTTTCATCCTCGCTCAAATTAATGGGGTAATCGTCGCTTTGTCGCTCCGAATCTCTCTCGCTCCATTGTAAACAAAGGAAAATTGTGAGGAATATTACCTCCTGTGACGTCACGCTACTTCCGGTACAGGCAAGGCTTTTTTTATCAGCGAGCAAAAGTTGCGAACTTTATCGTTAACTCATTCTCTTTCTATGCCACATCAATGTGGAATGCACTCCCAACAGGTGTAAAAGAAAGGGCATCTCTATCCTCCTTCAAAACCGCAATAAAAGTACACCTCCAGGCAACTTCAACCCTAAACTAACACCCTCCCCGGATTGTTAATAATCAAATGTAAATAATCAAATGTAGATACTTTTTCTTATGCTTTCTGATCTCTCTCTCTCTCTCTCTCTCTCTCTCTCTCTCTCTCTCTCTCTCTCTCTATGTCCACTACTTGCTGTAAATATCTTACCAAGTCAGACTTACACTGTTTCAATGTCCATTTCTCTGTTCTCAATTGTTGATGACTGAAGTGATGATAACAACCAAACCTAGCCCCCCCCCCCCCCCCCTCCACATAGTATATATCTGTATCATGAATCAATTTAAGTGGACCCCGACTTAAAGGCCTACTGAAACCCACTACTACCGACCACGCAGTCTGATAGTTTATATATCAATGATGAAATCTTAACATTGCAACACATGCCAATACGGCCGGGTTAACTTATAAAGTGCAATTTTAAATTTTCCGCTAAACTTCCGGTTGAAAACGTCTATATATGATGACGTATGCGCGTGACGTCAATTGTTGAAACGGAAGTATTGGTACCCCATTGAATCCAATACAAAAAAGCTATGTTTTCATCTCAAAATTCCACAGTATTCTGGACATCTGTGTTGGTGAATCTTTTCGAATTTGTTTAATGAACAATGAAGACTGCAAAGAAGAAAGTTTTAGGTGGGATCGGTGTATTAGCGGCTGGCTGTAGCAACACAACCAGGAGGACTTTGACTTGGATAGCAGACGCGCTAGCCGACGCTAGCCGACGCTAGCCGCCGACCGCACGGATGATCGGGTGAAGTCCTTCGTCCTTCCGTCGATCGCTGGAACGCAGGTGAGCACGGGTGTTGATGAGCAGATGAGGGCTGGCTGGCGTAGGTGGAGCGCTAATGTTTTTATCATAGCTCTGTGAGGTCCCGTTGCTAAGTTAGCTTCAATGGCCTCGTTAGCAACAGCATTGTTAAGCTTCGCCAAGCTGGAAATTATTAACCGTGTATTTACATGTCCATGGTTTAATAGTATTGTTGATCTTCTGTCTATCCTTCCAGTCAGGGATTTATTTATTTTGTTTCTATCTGCATTTGAGCCCGATGCTATCACGTTAGCTCAGTAGCTAAAGAACTTCGCCGATATATTGTCGTGGAGATAAAAGTGACTGTGAATGTCCATTTCGCGTTCTCGACTCTCATTTTCAAGAGGATATATTATCCGAGGTGGTTTAAAATACAAATCCGTGATCCACAATAGAAAAAGGAGAAAGTGTGGAATCCAATGAACCTTTGTACCTAAGTTACGGTCAGAGCGAAAAAAGATACGTCCTGCACTGCACTGTAGTCCTTCACTCTCACTATCCTCATCCACGAATCTTTCATCCTCGCTCAAATTAATGGGGTAATCGTCGCTTTCTCGGTCCGAATCTCTCTCGCTGCATTGTAAACAATGGGAAAATGTGAGGAGTCCTTCCTCCGGTGACGTCACGCTACTTCCGGTATAGGCAAGGCTTTTTTATTATCAGCGACCAAAAGTTGCGACCTTTATCGTCGTTGTTCTCTACTAAATCCTTTCAGCAAAAATATGGCAATATCGCGAAATGATCAAGTATGACACATAGAATGGATCTGCTATACCCGTTTAAATTTAAAAAATTAATTTCAGTAGGCCTTTAAACAAGTTGAAAAACTTATTCTGGTGTTACCATTTAGTGGTCAATTGTACGGAATATGTACTTCACTGTGCAATCTACTAATAAAAGTCTCAATCAATCAGTCAATCAAAATTGGCCCTGTGATGACGTGGCGACTTGTCCAGGGTGGGTTCCCTCCGGGTACTCCGGCTTCCTCCCACCTCCAAAGTCATGCACCTGGGGATAGGTTGATTGGCAACACTAAATGGTCCCTAGTGTGTGAAGGTGAGTGTAAAAGAAAGGGCATATCTATCCTCCTTCAAAACCGCACTAACAGAACACCTCCAGGCAACTACAACCCTAAACTAACACATAATACCTCTTCGGATTATAAATAATCAAATGTAAACAATCAAACAATCAAATGCAGACACTTTTTCTTACACTTTTTTTTATACTTTCTGATCTCTCTCTCTATGTCCACTACTTGCTATACATATCCTACCAAGTCAGTCCTACACTGTTTCAATATCCATTTCTCTGAGGATACAATTGTTGATGCTGATTGTTGATGACTGAAGTGTTGATACCAACCAAACCTAACCCCCAACCCCTCCATATCACACACCCCGGATTGTAAATAATGTAAATAATTCAATGTATACTCTGATGATTATCTTGTGTGATGACTGTATTATGATGTTAGTATATATTTGATAGTATATATCTGTATCATTAATCAATTTAAGTGGACCCCGACTTAAACAAGTTGAAAAACTTATTCGGGTGTTACCATGTAGTGGTCAATTGTACTTCACTGTGCAATCTACTAATAAAAGTTTCAATCAATCAAAAAACCCCACCTTCCGCCCGATTGCAGCTGAGATAGGCTCCAGCACCCCCCCGCGACCCCGAAAGGGATAAGCGGTAAAAAATGGATGGCTGGAAATAATAAACAAAGTCAACGTTTGTTTGTTTTCTGGGGCTTAAAAAAAACGTTCTGCTCCGTTGCCAGTGAGAGCGCTGTTGAGCCCAAATAAAAATAAAAACATGCAGAGGAAGACGTAAGGGGCGGGGCGTCACTCCTTCAGTGGTGGAAGACAAAGCTAACCACTAGCGTCCCGGTGCTACGCTACAAGGCTGCAGCTTTGGTACGACCCACTCTCAACATGGTCCAACTTGTGGGTGCTCTCCGAAAGGAACTGGCTGACTCCCTCTTGACGTGCAAGGTGCTGGTGGTGGGAGCGGGAGGGATCGGCTGTGAGCTGCTCAAGAACCTCGTCCTCACCGGATTCAAAAACATTGAAGTGGTTCGTAGCAATCACGTTTGTTTCCCTCTTTAGCTATCATGCTATCACGCTAGCCCGGGCGCCGTTTGAGAAGGCGCAATGGCTAACAGGCTATCATGCTATGGTTTTGTGCTAGAGCTGACTAGCTTGTTGTTATTATGCCATAACTTTGTACTCGACTGGCTATCATGTCTTTGAACTAAAGCTGACCAGCGTGCTGTGATGCTCGGGCTTTGTGCTTGAATGGGTTATCTGGGCTAGCCCTGACTAGCTTGCTATCATGCTAGGTCTTTGTGCAGCACTCGAAGGCTAATTCTCAGGTGTAGCCAGGAAATATGCTCATGTTTTATAATGATTCTTTACGCAACATACTCAAACAGATACGTAGAAACAATAACACGACGGCAATATTATACATACGCACACGCTGAGCGCCGAAAACGGTATTTGGCGCCTCTAACATTTACCAAGTCAATCCTCCAACAAACTGGTTATGTTATAATATGTCAATGTGTACATTAAAGTGTTTAGTGGATTAATATGCGTTAGTAGTAGTGGTGTGATGGGTCAGGTGAATTTACCAGACAGCATGGCTTCAGCATTCAAAGGGTTTGAGTTCATACGAATTTATAAAAATACGCAGGATAGGTATAACAATAATTACCACTACATTACACTCTCAAATAATCCCTAAACCCTGTTTACACTAAACCGGCTAAGGTTATCCAGGGTAAGTCCGACCTAACCTTATCCTTGTCCACACACAACAATGCCACCCCTGCCGGCGCAACGCGCCCTAATACGCATGCGCGGAAAATGCAAACGTCATAGTCACCTCCAGTGTTGCTTTGTGTGCAAGTTCTTAAAGGACTACTGAAATGAATTTTTTCAATTTAACCCTTGTATTATGTTAAGGGTCAATTTGACCCATTTCAGTTTTTGTGTTTATCAAAGTACTGGTTATCCTTTCTTTTTCTTGCTGAAATTTGGTGACTTTTCCTCATCTAGGGTCATGAACTGGTGTGTAAAATCTGGACACTTTGATGTGTGGTGGATTGTCTGTCTAGAGTTGTATACAAAGATGATGTTGCGGGTCATTTTGACCCAGACGGTTTGATGTGGGTAAACAGCTGTTCAGATCCAAAATAAACATGTCTCTATGATGTACTTTTTACTTTGATGTACAATTGTTTGTAGTTTGATTGCCTCTGAGACCCAGAGCCAGGTGTGTGAAGAGAGGGAACTTTCTCACACTTGTCCTTGTCACTGTTCTCATGTCATCTCTTTGACAAACTCACCAAAAATGAGCTCCAGAACGATGGCATCTGAAGAGGCTTTATCACTGATTTTTAACTGGGATAGTGATGTAGAGGAAGAGATTTCAGAAACAGAGGATTTTTCAGAGACAGAGGACAATGTTATTGCTGATCCAGATTGTCAATTTTCCTACGATGAGGAGGATTCAGAGGACAAGTCTGCCGTTGTTCCTCCAACAGATGAAAACCAAGGAATGCAGCAATCTTCATCCACAGAGGGGACATGGGCATCTAAGGACAGTAATATAAAATGGTCAACATCACCACACCCAAGCCGAGGCAGACTATCATCTTCCAATGTGATCAAAATGACTCCCGGTCCTACAAGATTTGCTGTCACACGAGTTGATGAGATTCAATCAGCATTTCAGCTCTTCATATCCCCACCAATAGAGAGGATTATACTGGAAATGACCAACTTGGAGGGGAGACGTGTGTTTCAAGAGAAATGGAAGCCACTGGATCAGACTGACTTGCATGCTTACATTGGAGTTCTGTTATTAGCTGGAGTGTACAGGTCAAAGGGAGAAGCCACTGCAAGTCTATGGAATGAAGAAAATGGAAGGCCAATCTTTCGTGCAACAATGTCTAGGAGACATTCCACATGATATCTCGTGTGATCCGCTTTGACAACCGCGACACCATAGCTGGTCGACGTGAAAGAGACAAACCAGCTGCGATCAGAGATGTGTGGGATAAATGGGTTGAAAATGTACCTTTGTTGTACAATCCTGGTCCCCATGTTACTGTAGATGAGCGCCTTGTTCCATTCAGGGGGCGCTGTCCTTTCTGACAGTACATGCCCAACAAGCCCGCCAAGTATGGCATCAAAATATGGGCAGCCTGTGATGCAAAATCCAGCTATGCATGGAATATGCAAGTATACACTGCAAAGCTAGAACTTCCCTCCAAAATTCTGAAGATGCAGGACAGACCTCTGCATTCTTATATATCAATATTTGCTTTCACTGAGAAAGCAACAGTTGTTTCATACTGCCCAAAGAGAAACAAGAATGTTCTTGTAATGAGTACAATGCACACAGATGCATCTCTGAGCACAAGAGAAGACATGAAGCCACAAATGATCCTGGATTATAACTCCACCAAAGGAGGAGTTGACAATCTGGACAAAGTCACAGTAACATACATCTGCCAGCGCAAGACAGCCCGTTGGCCTTTGGTGATTTTCTACAACATTGTGGACGTGTCTGCTTACAATACCGAGAGGACAATAAAACAAGTACCTCTTGTGTGAAATGCAAGAATTACATCTGCAGAAAGCACACAGTAACATTCTGTCCATCATGTGGAGAGCATTGAAAATGTTGAAGAAAATTTGGAGCACATTGAAAATGTTGAAGTTTGCTGGGATGAAGTTAAAGTTGAAGTTAAAGTATTTCTTAAATATAGTGTTGGAATTAAAAATGTATTGTATGTCACTTTTGTAAATGTTTATATAACCTAAAATAAAGTTGTTATTGGTTTAACCTGTTTTCTTGACTGTTTTGAGTGCATTTACACAGTACGGGTCAAAATGACCCGCAACATAATCAATGTCATTTTTTTTCAACATAATACAAGGGTTAAACGGGGATAGCAGATCTATTCTATGTGTCATACTTGATCATTTCGCGATATTGCCATATTTTTGGTGAAAGGATTTAGTATAGAACAACGACGATAAAGATCGCAACTTTTGGTATCTGATAAGAAAAAGGCTTGCCCCTACCGGAAGTAGCGTGACGTAGTCAATTGAACATATACGCAAAGTTCCCTATTGTTTACAATGATGGCCGCATGAAGTGAGAGAGATTCGGACCGAGAAAGCGACAATTTCCCCATTAATTTGAGCGAGGATGAAAGATTTGTGGATGAGTAAAGTGTAAGTGAAGGACTAGTGGGGAGTTGAAGCTATTCAGATAGGGAAGATGCTGTGAGAGCCGGGGGTGACCTGATATTCAGCTGGGAATGACTACAACAGTAAATAAACACAAGACATATATATACTCTATTAGCCACAACACAACCAGGCTTATATTTAATATGCCACAAATGAATCCTGCATAAAAACACCTACGTGTTTGTTATGCTAGCTCCTAGCTCCTCTGCTAGCTCCTAGCTCCATAGAACACGCCAATACAATTCAAACACCTGATCAACACACACAATCACTCAGCCCAAAAGACCGTTCACCTAACCCAAGGTTCATAAAGCTTATATATTTTTAAAAAAAAGTTACGTACGTGACGCGCACGTACGGTCAAGCGATCAAATGTTTGGAAGCCAAAGCTGCATACTCACGGTACCTGGTATTCAGCTGGGAATGAATAAAACAGTAAATAAACACAAGACATATATATACTCTATTAGCCACAACACAACCAGGCTTATATTTAATATGCCACAAATTAATCCTGCATAAAAACACCTACGTGTTTGTTATGCTAGCTCCTCTGCTAGCTCCTAGCTCCATAGAACACGCCAATACAATTCAAACACCTGATCAACACACACAATCACTCAGCCCAAAAGACCGTTCACCTAACCCAAGGTTCATAAAGCTTATATATTTAAACAAAGTTAAGCACGTGACGCGCACGTACGGTCAAGCGATCAAATGTTTGGAAGCCAAAGCTGCATACTCACGGTAGCACGTCTGCGTCTTTGTCATCCAAATCAAAGTAATCCTGGTAAGAGTCTGTGTTGTCCCAGTTCTCTACAGGCGTCTGTGTATCGAAGTCAAAAGTCCTCCTGGTTAGAGTCTCTGTTATCCGAGTTCTTCCATCTTGACTGCATCTTTCGGGAATGTAAACAAAGAAGCGCCGGCTGTGTACGTGTTGCTGCTGACTTCCCTCGCAAAATAAAGCTTCGCACCGACAACTTTCTTCTTTGCTTGCTCAGCTTCTTTCTCCATAATGCAATGAACAAATTGCAACAGATTCACCAACACAGATGTCCAGAATACTGTGGAATAATGACATGAAAACAGAGCTATTTCGTATTGACTTCAATGGTGTCCGAATACTTCCGTTTCAATGATTGACGTCACGCGCATACGTCATCCTCAGAGGCGTTTCGAACCGGAAGTTTAGCGGGAAATTTAAAATTGCACTTTATAAGTTAACCCGACCATATTGGCATGTGTTGCAATGTTAAGATTTCATCATTGATATATAAACTATCAGACTGCGTGGTCGGTAGTAGTGGCTTTCAGTAGGCCTTTAAATGTAAATTTTAACTTATCTGAACAATATCCAGTGTTGTGGTATTTCAATTAACTGGAATCCAGTGTGCTGTGGCGCCCTATTGTAGTGAATCACACCTGAGCCATCATAAATTAATAAAATCTTTATTAGACATGTAAACAATGTAATAAGAAACATTTTACATCAATCAAACTAGGGATTTATGTATCTGGTCAGGACACTCCACTCTCTTTTTGCCTTCACCTTCATTGTCCATTCATTTTTGGTGACTTTATATACTCTGGACCTAGACGTGGAGTCCGTGACATACATGGCGGACAATAACTGATACCGTCTGCTTTGCCAGTCCAAATGCATTCTCTGCTTTCCGTGGTTTTCCCTCGACGGCCAGGTAATACAAAGCACACGCTACCTTTTTTTATCACATCCACGGGAGCTCGCATTCTCGCTGACTCTCCTTCGACAAATGGACAAAGGTTTTCCCTAAGTAGAATCACAGCTGACCTGGACATTCAAAAGTTCTCTTGCCGTCTGAGAAGTTTTGTATCCGAAATAGTTGCAATCGCTTTCTCTTAAGGTATTCATGTGTGATTTCCACAAGCGCCTGTACATGTACAAGAAGGAGAAACACGAGCGTGTCTGGATGACTCACCTCCTTATTTCCAGTGGTTAGCTCCGAGTTACGAAACTGCTTTATTATGAAGCTGGCTGTGGCGCGTTCTTTCTGGCGTCACTTCCTGTGTGGGGCGCTGTCTTTCTGGCGTCACTTCCTCTCCGAACTCACTTTGTAAACGATCAGTGAGTCCATGCAAAGCTAAGAGCCGGAGATTCAAGAAATACACGGCGCATTTACCCGTGTAAAAAATTGAGGAGGGGGACCTTAAAAACAATGGTTTAGTGTGGCTGAAATGGGGCTTAGGCTAAATAAATATTCGTTTTAAAGGGTTTAAGTGTAGACATAGCCTAATACATGCATGATATATCTCAAACTAATATTTGCATTTAAATAATTGCTTAAGGCCTACCATAACTCAGGATCACTTTAGCTGCTAGTAGAACTAGTTAGTTAATTTACTTACATGATTCAAACGGTATTCTGAAGTGAATACTTTGTGCAGCCCAGATTGTACCTACAGTGACTCGCAGTTAAATTGCATTTGAGTCCCCTGATAAATGGTATATAAATAAGATATGCGAATGTATAGACCTGTTCACATAGTCTTGTGTATAGCGATCGCATAAACCTCAGTGACACACTGGTGTGGGATTCATGATATCACACAATCATTTCTTTGCAGATTGACTTGGACACAATTGATGTCAGCAATCTGAATCGCCAGTTCCTCTTCCAAAAGAAGCATGTGGGCAAGTCCAAAGCACAGGTATGTTCACAGACACATCTTAAGATGGAGTTGCTGCTCCAAGTCAAAACAGATCTACACCTTCTCTTAACAGTTGCTTGCATAAGTTTGTCGCTGTAACTTCCCTTCTCTTGTTGTGTATGTATTTATTCCAGGTGGCTAAAGAGAGCGCCTTGCAGTTCTGCCCCTCTGCAAATATCACCGCATACCATGACAGCATCATGAAGTAATTCATTTTTTCTAATAAATCACTGTAATGGTTAGGGGTGTAAAGATTTGTATTAAATTGATTCCATATTTGTGGCTGCCGATACGATTCGGTAACGATCTAATTTGTTAAACAACGATTCGATCCAAAATGACTCAGTGATTTGAAATTGATTCAGTAACTTTTTTAGCAAAAAAAACCAACAAAATTAGCAGTGTGACTGTGAAATAAATACTAGATACTGGACACTGCAGGTGGAGTTTACTATAATTATGTTATTTCTTGTAAGGGAGTTGTGTATAAATGAATTATGGATACAAACAAGCAACTCAATACAATTAATGGCCAATGCATTCGCATCTTATTTAAATAAAGTGCAACCAACACTTTAGGTTTAATTAACAAGAGGAAACCTTTTCTGCTCATATTTTTTCAACATTCAAGCAATTTTCAATAAAATACATAAACCAACATTTTAACAGTAGATTTACCTGCTAAATAAAGTTTCCCAACCTGGCCATACAGTATCTGTTCTCCCCCTGGCGTCACCGATGATGGACAGTGTCCTAGGTGTGCGGAAGCATGTATGTCTCCTCATCCCTGTTGGTGATGCTTGCTCGCTTCCTAATTTACATAGCCTCCTTCACCCATCTCTTCTATTTCTAATGAAACAGCTTTTCCTTGGCTGCCAGTTGCATGTTGTTGTGTTACGGAAATCAGTGGGTCGCCATAACTTGCTCCGTTGTCACTCCTGTTGTGTCATTCTCGTCTATTGTGGCTAAAAGTTGTGTTGCGGCTTTGAATTATTGTGTTGTCGTTTGTCTTTGTTGTGGCTTTTGTAATGTGTTGGAGCTGAACATTTTTGTATGGTAATTGTTGATATTGCCTTGTCGCATTGGCGTTTGTTTTGATCTTTCTCAGCCACCATAGCTATCCGCAATTTTTGTTTAGATGACGACCCCGAGTGGGCAAACACTCATTAACGCTATCAGTAAAAGTGCTAAACTTCATATAAAGTCTGCAGTTCTTAAATCCAATATTTTCCTTTATCTTGTATTGATAACGTTTTATTTTTCTTCAAGTCCGTAGCAATCTCAAATGTCGTTCTGCTAGTATTTGGCACAGGCCACAGCTGATAGGGTAGGTTCTGCCAGGTCTGGACTGCACCAGGTCTTCTGGACTGCACCAGGGGACATTGTCTGCTTTGATCTACAGCTGCACGTGTCATATGCTATGTAGTTCCAGTTGATAACATCGATCGATTCCCTTTTAAAACGATCTTGGATTGATACCTATTTTCCGGAAGGCAAACTTTTTGAGCACTGATCGATATACTTGAAATTTAGGAAAATAAATTTATATATTGATCAATCATTACACCCCTACTAAAAATGTATTTAGATGTAATTGAAAACCAATGTATTCCCCCAACAGTCCTGACTACACTGTGGAGTTCTTTAAAGATTTCATTCTTGTGATGAACGCTCTGGATAATAGAGGTACGCACGTCTGGACCCGTTTGACCTTTTTATATCCCTCCTCTAAAAACTGAAGATATAACATTTGTATCTGTATCCTCAGCGGCCCGTAATCATGTAAACAGGATGTGTTTGGCAGCTGACATCACTCTAATAGAGAGCGGTACAGCAGGATACCTTGGTCAGGTCACAGTCATCAAGAAGGTATCTAAATTCAATCCCACCTTAAAATGTCCACTGACTGTCAAATTTCATCAAGCTTAGAAGTGTAGTACCTTGTCTAGAATAATATTTAACTTTGTTTTATTTCTCCTACTCCTTCAGGGAATGACGGAGTGCTACGAATGCCAGCCTAAACCCACTCAAAAAACCTTCCCCGGCTGCACTATCAGAAACACTCCGTCCGAGCCCATTCACTGCATTGTCTGGGCAAAATATCTCTTCAAGTGAGTAGAATTCAAATAAAAATTCCAACTTTGTCTTGTACAAGGGTCGGCAACCTTTACTATCAAAAGTGCATTTTGCTCCCACTTCCACTGTATAAAAATAGTTTAGAGCAGGGGTGGGCAATTAATTTTTACCGGGGGCCGCATGAGCAACCCGAACACTGCTGGAGGGCCACATCGACAATATTTCAATTAAATTTTGCTCAATATTATTTTTGATATATACCGTAAGATAAATAATAATAATAATAATAATTAATAATAATAGTAATACTTCAACATAGTGTATGTAACAGCATTCCATGACTAATATAAATAAATTAACATTAATAATAAATGACAGTAAAATAAGCACACGTATGACTGAGGAGTCATAGTGTAACTTTGTGTGATGTTTGAGTTGTCCGACTTTTTGTGTGGCCATAAACGCACCAGTGGTTTGGTGCTATGCGTGTTGGTGACAGATGACAAGTTGGTTTTGGCCTGGTTTGTACGGCAGAAAATGACTAGTTTTTCGAGATAGAAGTGTTTTACTTATGTTTTTGGTGTGGTTATGGCCGAATATAAACAGGTTTGCTCAATAAAGTGATCAATATAATTCCTGGCCTCGAAGCATCTCGATAGACGTTACAATAATTGAACGGTGTTCAATTGAACGGTGTTGACGAACACCGTTAGGGCCGCTTGTTGTCACTGTCACTCAAAGTTGCATTGCAAAATTACATAGAATAAATATGTTTATTTTGTTTAGAATTCAGATGGGATTTGTTTTGGTGCGCGGCATATATTTGCTGCGCGCAGCAGACGCTTGAGCAGTGCGCAATTGCGCAGGCACGCACCTTAGAGGGAACGTTGCATGGCAGTCCATGTCTTGTTGGAAACACGCCATTCTTCATCAACTTTTCTCTTTTTAGCGTCTCGGGTGTAAACCGTGCATCACTTGTCGCTGCATGTGCACCTTCACTCGCAGGTTACACACTGACACACGCCCATAAATAATAATTTTCAAAATAAAAGCAGCACAGTTGTATTGCGCGCACGACATAGATGTTTTTTCAACTTTATTTTGTAATTAATGATTGCAGCTGTTCACATTCACTCACAATCACGCACACGCATACGTCCACACGGAAGTAATACAAATAACGATTTTCAAAACAAAAGCAGCACCGTTGTATTGCACACTCGACATAGATACTTTTTAAAATGTATTTTGTAATTTATAATTGGCCTCACGCGGGCCGGACAGGGACGCACAAAGGGCCGGATGCGGCCCACGGGCCGCAGAATGCCCAGGTCTGGTTTAGAGCCTCAAAATATAACACAATTTTATTCATCCTCGTGGGGAAATTAAAGGTTACCTATGTTGATGTATTGGTGTAAATTTTGCTCCACAGTCCCTTTTTTATTCATTTTTTAAGTATCTGCAAGATGTTCAACTGTGGAGGCGTTCCCAGATTGCTAATGAAACCACGCCCTGCCCTTTCCAAAAGTATCATGAGTTATCTTTTGAAAATGTACATGGTTTAAATTAGGGCTGGTAGATATGACTGATAACTTTCACGATATAAGTGTTTTATATTGGTCGATATCGCCAATTTTTTTATATCGAAAATAAGGACCAGGAGTCTTTTACATGTAAGCATTCTTATTTAAAATGTAACCTTTCTCTGATTATATAGTCACCTCCGCTATCAAGGCAGAAAGGAACCGTCAACAAAACCATGGAAAACACTCAATGTAAACAAATGTTAAAATCAAATTGAACACTTAACAATAACCTCTTACAATTCCGTGCAAAAAAACCCGTCTGATTCTCTTCTCAAAGCCTTCTACCACTGTAATGGGTCACAGTACCCGAGGGAGAATACCGTGCTGGTAAATACAGGCCTTGAATTTGTCAGGAAGACCAGACTTGTCCACTTAGGCTAACTAGGTCTCCAGGTCTTGGTTGGTCGCTTCTATGGAAGCTGCGTCCTTTAGGCTGCAGCTGAACACCTTACCCTAGCGCTTTACGGATTTCTCAGCAAGTGATTGTATTTTGGTGGTGCCAAGTGAGAAGCCATATTACCGGTACATATTTTTATGAACATGTCTGTTACTACATTGTTTATAGACTTGCAGCGTGTATATAAAACGTTGATGGAGGGTTTTGACGTTGTTGTAGAGGGCTTTGAAAGCTACAATGGTGACTCCCATTAGCCGCTTCTTGCGAATGTTTTTTATCATCTCTAGAATCCTAAAAAAAAGAGACGTGAGTTCTTGTCTCTCATGATTGGGAACGATAGGCAAAATTCCCTAAAAAGTGCACTACCCCTTTAATTGGCCCTAGTGTGTGAATGTGAGTGTGAATGTTGTCTGTCTATCTCTGTTGGTCCTGTGATGAGGTGGCGACTTGTCCAGGGTGTACCCCGCCTTCCGCCCGACTGCAGCTGGGATAGGCTCCAGCACCCCCTGCGACCCCGAAAGGGACAAGCGGTAGAAAATGGATGGATGGGTTGTATTGCTAAAGTTAGAGCAATTAATTGATTGTAAAAATATGGATGAAACTTACTTACCTTATTGTATTTCAGCCAGTTATTTGGAGAAGAGGATGCCGATCAAGATGTATCCCCTGACACGGCAGACCCAGAGGCTGCATGTGAGCTTATCTTTTTTTTCTTTTTTGCAAAATTTACCAAGGAGTTATTTTTTTATACAGTGTTTGATATTTTAAGCAGTAAAACCCACTTTGTGGAATATGTGTTCCTTTATACAGGGAAACCGGAAGAAACAGCAGCCCGCGCCACGGCTGCAGAAAAGGACGGAGGCATCATGCGCATTTCAACTAAGCAATGGGCCCGCACTAACAAATATGACCCTATCAAAATCTTCAATAAGGTACTAGTCTTTTAAAGCTGCTGTAGGTCACTGGCTCCAAAATTAAAAATGTTTTGGACCAAAAAAGAACATTGCCAACGGCTAGCATATATCACCAATAGTAGGAAGGATATTTGGTAAGGGTCTTTGTCAACAAAATTTCATTTTCAGCACAAACCAGTTTAAGAGCAGCCACACATTGCACAGGGTAACAGAACAGGACTGCTGATGGGTCGCCTTTTACCGCACCCCATGAAAGGTGGGAAGAAGGTGGACAAAGGGGGAGGATGAGTAAAAAAAAAAGTTGATCTCAGACTGGGCTCCTATGGGGGGTGGCAGTCTACGGTGAGGAAAATAAAACTTCATAGCAAATCACATTTACATATTACGACTTACAACTCGAAACTTGCAACAAATGATGAGGGGGCGGGCACCAGGCCCGAAGGTACCAGTCACTCGGTGTGCTGTTCAGTTTTCGGTAATACCACATGGGGTGAAGCCTCAAAGGCCTGTGATGGAGAGTGGAGTACATGTGTGTTTGGGGTGTCTTTTTTTCCGTGGATGCATGTGTGTGTAAGCCGCGTGTGTCTGTTATGCGACCTTGGTGCTCTCGCAAACGTCTCATTTAGAAGTTAAACTTTGTAAAAAAAAAAATGGCAATAAGTTGACCTAAATTAAATGATTGGTGTTCATGGCCGTCAATCCGTCTCGTGCTGGTGTGCATGCCTGCTGCGAAATGAGCGGATCTGAAAATGGGTTCTATGCTTGCTATATTGATGTTGAAACGGTGATGACATACAACAGCTACCAGAACAGCCATGCATGTTAAAGGTTGTTTTCAGCAATGTTAGGTGAATATTAAATATATTTATATTTATATCTGAACGTGTTAATTTCTGCATGTTGTTGGGGGGATTTTTACAGGGACACGTTTCCATGTCAAGTGAAGTCGTGCTTTCCAAATATGGTGACACAATGTGACAATTACGTGGCCTGTGTTTTGCAGCTTTTCAAAGATGACATCATGTACTTATTAACTATGGACAAGCTGTGGAAAAAGAGGAAGGCTCCTACACCCCTGGACTGGCAGCAGCTGAAGAACACTGGTATGTTTATTGTGGACACACCAAAATAGTGCTGGTGATGGTGTGTTACCATTTGTTGGCCGTTGGCAAATAACACAATAACCAGGTCTATTCCTTTTTATTATTACGGTATTTGCTTTGCTTATATTTTGTGTTTGAGTGACTCTGGCTATTATTTGTTGTAGTGTGTCCTAAGGAGGATTCAACAGGTTCGGGTTTAAAAGACCAGCAGGTTCTTGGGGTTTGGGGCTACTGCAAGCTCTTCCAAGAAAGTGTGGATACTCTCCACTCGCTGTTGGATGAGAAAGGGGATGGTGCAGAGCTCGTTTGGGACAAGGTAACACATTTCTAAACCTCTTACAAAAAGGATTGTGGAAATAATAGTCTAGTTCCTTGGACATTAAACACATTCTTGTCTACTTACATTAATGTTCATCATGTTATACATTATTTTACGCAAACCCAAGTGTCAGTATTTAAACCCATGTAAAGTCCACTGATTTAGATTTGACTGCTTTTAAATAAAAATCCTCTGTTACATCTTCAGTCAGTCACAGTCAACACATCATTAACTGCATCAAGGGGAGCAAATGGTTCAAATGTATCTGTCAGGATTAGGGAGTTACATTCTGTTACAGGACCTAAATGGGTACTTTTGAAAGGAACCATACATGAGCCAGTACCTACAAATTGGAAAACATACACATGTTGTCAATGCTTTTTTATTTATATTTAATTTTATGACGCGCAAGTTGAACCGAAAAGTGATTTAAACACATCAATAATTTTAACTAAGTAATGCATTCTACAATATGAAATACAAATCACAACAAATTGGCATATTTATTCCAGCAATACAGAACCCAGAGACTACAAAACAACAAGGACCTGCCTGTGTTGTAATGTTGATGTTCAAAATTCTGGGGTTAGTGAATGCACCTTGTTCGCCATGACTGTAAGTGGTGCATAATGCTTAGGGTTGCTGTGTTGGCTACTGTTGGACCTAAGGACTGCTGTTTGTAGGGATGTCCCGATCCGATATTGATATCGGAAATCAGTCCGATATTAGCCAAAAAAGTGAATATCGGATTTTATCGGACTGAATCTAAAAACTCCGATATAAGCGCTCCGATATAAGCTGTCCATTTTCCGCTGCAGCACGTCTATAATAGGTGACTCTGGTTTGATCACACTCCAACACAGTAGGTAGCGGCAATGCCCCTTAATTAACGTTGGTGCCGGCCGCCGAAGAAGAGCGTCTCTGATCCAGCATGCACAGCCCACGTGGTCACAACAACGACAACGCGTGTGCTTGCAGCAAAGTGTAGTGATGTCGGCTGTGTGGAAGTATTTTAACGTAAACTTGGACAAAGACGTTGCCGCTAAATGCAACATTTGTTAGGAGCAAGTGTCCCGTGGAGGGACAGAACCGGGAAGGTTCAATACAAGCAACCTCATCACACATTTGAAAAAACACCACAAAAAAGAACATGAGGATTTTCGCGAGAGCAGCAAGGCGAAGCAACAAACCTCTGGCTCGCTTCAGGAACCCACGCTGGCCGAAAGCTTTGCAAGACGTGACAAACTACCACGGGACAGCAAAAAGGCAATGGCCATAACAGAAAAGATAGCCCAGTTTATTGTGCTTGATGACCAGCCCCTGTCGGTGGGGAGTAATGTCGGGTTTAAACGCTTAATGGAGCACCTCGAACCTCGCTACATTATTTCTAGCCGCCACTACATTGTAGACAAAACTATACCCCAGATACACGAAGAGGTTAAAAAGTGTATTGCCGCACAGCATGCCGAAATGCTTATCTTCTTAAAAAAAATCTCCACATTATTCTCGGACTGCAGATAGTGGAGGAGGAGGAGGAGTAGTAAGGGTAGTCAGCACTGACTGATTATTATTTGTTTTATGCTCTTGTTATTAGAGTGATATGTTTATTGTGTTTACACTATTCTTCAGTGATGACTAAGAGTAATTACTACATTGTTTTGGGCACAGTCAGTCAGTGAAACTGGAGCTGTGAACTCTTAACTTAGAGCAGTTGGACAGTGGACAATATTGTGTTGTTTTTGTCCCTGCCCACAGTTGTTTCCAACATATGCTGACAGTAAAAAAATAACTGAAGTGAACTTGAATTGTTTGCACTTTAAAACTTTTTTTTTTTTTAATTGGATTTATTTAGGTTATTTTTCAGGGTCTTCTAATTTATTTTTAATTTATTCTATTCAATTGTATAATTATGTTGGTATTAGTGGCTATTTTGCATTTTAAATATAACATTTTGTATTTATTGGATTTGTTAAGATAAACTCTTATGTTGAAGGTTAAAATGTATGTAACCAATTGGTTAATAATAAATGGGTCAGTTTTTCCTATACCTACTCTTGCTGACTATTGTTTTCTGTTTTAACACTACAACATCAGTAACAGTAACATCACTTTACAAGCCTTTTCTAACATTCCACACAACAAAATAAGGAATAAATATATGTATGATTCGTGCCTATATCGTATTGTATTGATATCGGTATCGGCCAATACTCAAGGCTACATTATCGGTATCGTATCGGAAGTGAAAAAGTTGTATCTGGACATCCCTAGCTGTTTGTGTGTTAAGGTCAACAATAACGTTTGAAAATAGCATTAGACCCTGTGTGTCTCTGTCAGTAGGCTACATTACTCACAAGACTTGCACAATATCACCTTCAAACACTTGTTTCAGGTGGCTGAGTCTGCATTCATTAAGCACTGAAATAAATTAAGCTACTGAAATAGCAATTTTTTCCCCTGATCTGGTTATTGGCGTTTACATCGGCACCGGCGCCATTATGGAACTCTTGGCTGAACTGTGGTCCACATTG
The DNA here is from genome assembly GCF_033978785.1 of Entelurus aequoreus. Taxonomy (NCBI): domain Eukaryota; kingdom Metazoa; phylum Chordata; class Actinopteri; order Syngnathiformes; family Syngnathidae; genus Entelurus; species Entelurus aequoreus. The sequence goes on from NC_084754.1 coordinate 22,719,773, forward strand.
AAGGCTGTCGTCAACATGTGGCATTCCAAATAACTATGTGCCTCCAGAATAAAAATGAAAAAGTGCAGGAAATGTTTGTAGAACCTTGTTCTATGACCATTTATTTCTAGTTGGTCTCATTGCACAAAATCAAATCTCCATATAATAGCACAGAAAGGGCCTTTTTTTATTGGATTGTGACTTTTTGGATTTAATTAATCTACTCTATGTGCACCTTATTGAGCCAACTTAACCCAATGTGGGATATTTTGTGCTGTTTTGATTGACTGATGTTAATTAAGCCTTTGCTTGTCTTGTCAGGACGATCCTCCTGCTATGGATTTTGTTACTGCAGCTGCCAACTTAAGGATGCACATTTTCAGCATGAACATGAAGAGTCTCTTTGATGTCAAATGTAAGTTGGTTGTGCCACAGTTTTTGAAATATGTCAGTAAAAGGGGAAAATATGTTATTTCTGTATTTGTCACATCAGCCATGGCAGGCAACATCATCCCAGCTATCGCAACTACCAATGCAGTCATCGCTGGACTAATTGTACTGGAGGGCCTCAAGATTCTGGCAGGAGAAATCGAATCCTGCCGCACGGTTAGTTGATCACTTTACCAATTATGCGTAAGACGTTTGAACTTTCCTTTTGCGCATAGATTTAGAGCTTGGATAGCTTTTTAACTGTATCCAGTTCTAGCTATTGTAAAATGTAGGGCAGTCTTTGATTAAATATTTTCATAGTCAAATCTGATTCAGCCATTTGTATGTAGTGATGAGCCACTGCTTGAAGAAAGTTAGCTTTTTTGGGAGGAAGATGTAGAGGGTTAGTGGCACTTATTCTGTAATTAGGTGCAGTAAAGGAGGAGACAGAAGTACATACAGGCGATGTTGAGGTACTATTGCTAGCCTGATCAGTAGCAGTGGGAGCAGAAAATACAGCTGAAACAGTCAGCTGACCAGCAATAGGTTTTATCATTTTCCTCTGTGGTATTTATGCGTTCTTCCTTCCCTGCTTACTATCTTGTCGGAAGCAGCATGTATGCACAAACGCCATCTGAGCATAGTAAAATAGCGACTGCCAATCAAAGGTTTTTTCGTCAATTCCAACGGACTATGTTGTTGATACATTATCAATCAATCAATCAATCAATCAATGTTTATTTATATAGCCCTAAATCACAAGTGTCTCAAAGGGCTGTACAAGCCACAACGACATCCTCGGTACAGAGCCCACATACATTACATTACATTACAGCACATCCTTTTAAACCTTAAAAAAGCTTTGACACCAATAAGCAGCATCAAGCAGTACCGTATTTTTCGGAGTATAAGTCGCTCCGGAGTATAAGTCGCACCGGCCGAAAATGCATAATAAAGAAGGAAAAAAACATATAAGTCGCACTGGAGTATAAGTCGCATTTTTTGGGGAAATTTATTTGATAAAACCCAACACCAAGAATAGACATTTGAAAGGCAATTTAAAATAAATAAAGAATAGGGAACAACAGGCTGAATAAGTGTACGTTATATGACACATAAATAGCCAACTGAGAACGTGCCTGGAATGTTAACGTAACATATTATGGTAAGAGTCATTCAAATAACTATAACATATAGAACATGCTATACGTTTACCAAACAATCTCTCACTCCTAATCGCTAAATCCCATGAAATCTTATACGTCTAGTCTCACGTGAATGAGCTAAATAATATTATTTGATATTTTACGGTAATATGTTAATAATTTCACAAATAAGTCGCTCCTGAGTATAAGTCGCACCCCCGGCCAAACTATGAGAAAAACTGCGACTTTTATTTTAAAAAAATACGGTAGCATCTGTATCTTTAATTGTTGAAATAAAATCTGCGATGAGTGGCTAGTTGATTTGATAGCGGCTAAACTAGCATGTTGCGATACTACAGGCCATTGTGTCTGCTCAGAGGGTTTAAACAACGCTTGTGTAGTCTGCTGACAACAAGGTTTCTTTTGCTTGTTACTATGATTTTTTTTAACAGGAGTTGTACACAAAGTATTGATTATTATGGGGAAAATTCAGTGCGTCCCTTGGTGGCATGGATAGTGAGTTTTCTGCTTATTTTTAGATTTTAATGTGTGTTAGGTACACATCACTGTTTTTCTTTAGTGGGATGTCTCGTGACAGGCAGAAAAGTCTAGATTGAAATAAAACATTTATACATTCTTCATCTAAATGGGAATATATGACCATTCTGGCAGTCGGCATGCTAATGACAGCAGACCTTGTAGAGTAAATGGTTTTATTATGTTTGTTGGCTCTTATGAAGTCTGGAATGAGTGTTAATCAGTGATGAAGAAAAAAAGGCAAACGTTGTGATGCGTTATTACATGTTGTTATAAAGGTGCCTGTCACTACATTACATGCATATAAAACCTTAATGGAGGTGTTTGGATGGTTTTTTAAGGGCTTTATAGGCGGAATGGAGTGGCTTCCATAGTCTCTTTTGATTGCCTTTATTTAATATTTAGAATGTAGAAAAAATAACATCCATCGTCATGTCTCATAATTGTGAACAATAGGCAACATTTTTTTATTAAGCTTCTTTCTCTGTTCACAAATAAGAGGACTGATCATTGATCTTTCACGTTGGTTTGTCTCCTCTCCAGATCTTCCTAAACAAGTGCCCTAACCTCAGGAAGAAGTTGCTTGTTCCGTGTGTCCTTGACCCACCCGTGGCCAATTGTTATGTGTGTGCCAGCAAGCCTGAAGTTACCGTCAAAGTCAATGTCCACAAAACAACGGTGCTCTCTTTGCAGGACAAGGTGATATGATAAGATTGTCAAGACCCTCATGCCTATTGATTGCTAATCTAGTGACATTTATGTCAATGAGCTCAACTAATTCCTCCTGACATTATTATTATTAATGTTCTTCTTTGTACCAGCTTTTTTGGTGGGTGGGGGGTTGAGTTGTCCCACTCTTATCTCCTTAAAATACCCACTGAAAGGGAAGATATGTACTATTCTATCTTGTTTATGATTTTATTTCTTGTCCTTATCCAGATATTAAAGGAGAGATTTGGCATGGTAGCTCCAGATGTTCAGATAGAAGATGGAAAAGGAACCATCCTCATCTCCTCAGAGGAGGGAGAGACAGAAGGTACAGAAGAATGATCATCAATCTCAAAGGGAAACTACTGTAATAGCCACTATACATAACATGATGTTGTTGTCTTAAAAGGTTATACGAAATGATCACCTTGTGTTTGAAGATTTTTTTTTACTTGAACCATTTGGTACATATTTCAGTTGGATGATTCAGACAAACCATGCCTGCATTCACATTTATATCTACTGTGACAGTTGATCGCTTTTTTGTCTCCCTTAAAAGCCAACAACAGCAAGTTTCTTTCTGACTTTGGACTTCGAAATGGCAGTCGACTACAATCGGATGACTTCCTCCAAGACTACTCACTCCTCATTAACGTCTTGCACACGTATGTCACCTGGCACCTCACTTTTTTCTGCTGTTTTTTGTGCATCTCCATACATAACACTGAATATTTTTGTGTTTGGCTTCCATGGCAGTGAAGAATTAGAGAGGGATGTCGAGTTTGAAGTAGTTGGTGAAGCTCCAGACAAAGCACCACAGCCCCAGAGTAACAAGGAGGAGGTCAACAGCATCACCAATGGCAACAAGGATTCTGCCCAGCCATCCACTTCCTCCAAAGGTAAACCTTTTGTCTTTTTTTTCATGTCTCTCACACAGCAAATGTCAACAATACAGGATTGTTCCAGAGAAGGCATATTGCAATGGTTTAGAGGCAAATATACAAGCCAGATGGGTAAAAAAATAGCTGAATAAAAGAACGGAATGTGTTAGAATGAATAAGTAATCACTTATTGCTAACAGTCAATGAATGTTATGTATTAATATTGTAGAATCAGTCATTATATATGTTACTTCTGCAGAGTTTTTATTGTTGACTTCAGATGCAGCAAGTCTTTGTGAGGTGTCTTTTATTTCCCTGTCGTCGAGATGATGTCATCTTTGGTATTTGTCAAGTTCTTTGACGACTTTGACAATAAGTACTTCGTCACCTGCCTGTTCTTGGTGTAGGTTTTCAGTTGGTGCTCAGTGACCTAAATGTAGTCTGCTTCCTCAGCTTACGTGTCTTCTTGGTGATGTCATCGTTGCGTTTTGTCAGATGCTCACTGATCTAGACCAGGGATATTCAACTACATTGTTTTATGGGCTACATTTCCCGAAAGCAAAGGACGGGACTTCTCCCTTTTAGTATTATTCCTAATTTGTTTCTTCCGGAAAACCAGTGTCCTCTACAGTAGACATCTAATTTTGGTCCTTTTATTTTTGTCACTTACAAGAGCGCTCTGCTGTTTTTAAAGACCTTCTGCAAAATAGGTAGTCAAGGATCATCTCTAGTGTTTTTAAGAACCTGCTGCAAAAATGTGAGTCTCTCACACATTTTTTTAACTGAACTCCCAGGCCACCAATTAAATAACCCAAATGTTGAAGATGAAGAGAGGAAAGGGCGTAAAATTTAACCTGGAGGAACACTACTAAAGAATTTTAACAAATGACTGCATCTGAAGTAAACGAGTTACAACAACAACTTGGTTAAATAAATTACATTACGGATAAATGTGGAACTTTCATAAAGGAGAGGACTTAAAGAGGTGCCTTAAAAAACACCTCAGTTATGTAAATCAAACTTTTGGATCCCAGTGTTTTATGTTTGCTAGCAAAGTTAAAAGTTCAGTGCAAGAATCTGCCAATGTGTTTATAGTGGTCCAAGTTCCTATATACAACAGGAACAATCAGGGTTTTTTTTAGGAATTTGCTGCAAAAATGTTTTGTTTCCCAAGTTTTCAACTGAACTCGGGAGAGGAGGTGGTCTGTATGGAGTCATTCCCAGCTCGTATTTAAGACTTTTGTTCCTTTCAGCTTGACTCACTGCCTCAGTAATGCCATTGTGCTTTTTTGTTGGTGAACTTTATAACGACAGTGTGTGAGGTGTGTGTTATTCCTATTACACCTTGGTATGCATGTTTTGCAAACTTTTGTTGAAGAAAAATGGAAATCTTTAGGCTCTTTAAGATTCGATTGATTACGATTCAGGGGCTACAATTTCATTATAAATCGATTTATACATTTATTTACTATATTGTATGTTATAATTTTTAGGGGTGTAACAATTAATAGATATTTCAATATATTGATTTATACTCCTAAGATTCAACTACATCTCTGCTTGGCAAGTTGGCCTTCCGGAGCATAGTATCGATCCAACATCGTTTTAAAAGGCAATATATACATTTTATCAATACTAGAAAAATAAAACATTGGATTAAAGAATGGCAGACTTTACATCAAGTTTAGCACTTTAATGATAAGGACTTTAATGTTATTCAAGTCTGTCTGCCCGACACATTCAGTCATCAAAACCAGGATTGCAAAGAAAGGTCACAACAAATGCAAACGCTACAAGACAATATCATAAATTTCAACACAACAACTTTCAGCTACAGCATGATTGCAAAAGCCACAACAGATACAAATGCCACAACAGAATAATATAAAATAGCAACACAACTTTATATATGCCTTCGGTTTGATAAAAGTTGGGAAACACTGCACTAAACTTAATATTGGCACTGTTGGTTACATTTCTATGTACGGTAATATGAATTTTAGCTTAAATGCATTTCACGAGACTTGTGCATTTAACGCATCGATTTATACATATACACCAAGCACACACCATACTGTCTTGAAATCAGTTGCGACCTGATGTTTTACAGATAGCTTGTACTTTGTTTTTAAACTTTAACATTTTAATATTCTTGTCTGACAATTTTCAGTCCTGGCAGATAACGATGACGTTATGATTGTGGACTCTGACAACGAGGTCGAAGCACCGTCCAGCTCCGCATCAGTAACAAGCAGCACCAAGAGAAAGCATCCCGATGCGGAAACGGGCGAGGCTTCTACCAAGCGCCAACGGACAGATGTGTCAGGTGATGCAGCGGCTCCCACTGACGACGACGATGACATCATTGCTTTGGACTAACCCCACCGCTGGTTTTCTGGTAGCATCGAGAACTATTTGAAAACTTGCCATTTTGTATGACGACAGACAAACGTAACTTTTCTGAAGAACTGTTAACTGTTCAAGGTTGTTTTGTGCTGATCCCACAGCCAGTTGTACTCCTACTTTCATACTCCCCTGCCCTAATCACATGTAAATATAGTTGACATTTGAAAATACTCAACTGTTTTGTTATTGTCCACTTCTAGTATCTTTGAAATGAATTGCTTGAGGGTATAAACAAAGGCTTTTTGTATTATGTTTGCTGTACTTCTCATACTTAAGCCCCCCCGGGCAAAGCATACATCCCCATGTATGCTTTGCCAATTTACATAAAAATAATTAAATCAAAACATTTCCTTGTTATGTAATGTTTGATTGATGAATTTGACCAAAAACAGACTCGTATGTCTGGCAGATGCCTGCCTTTCTCAGTGGAACTCATTGGCTTTGTCTCTGTCCTGCATTGGTATAGCAGAGTGTGTGCCATGAATGTATTATGTGCTAAATACCTACGCTCTGTACGTCTAACATGTAGGGCTGCTGTCATAAAGATACCATCTGTAAGGCTTCCTCCTTTTGTGTTTTTAACTCATCAGGTATTACAACAGGACTAAAGTGAATACCTAAAAACTGCCTGTGGTTTTAGTAATACAAGCTCAGTGATTGTTTATAAGTCTAGATTGTTTCAAAGGTTTCATATGATATTCTTAGCCTCATGTGAAGTGATCCCTTTCCAACTAAGCAGTGCAGATGGGCGGTCCTCCCCTGTGACCAATATAGTACTGTATTTGTGATCAGATATGTTGCAAAGGCCTTTAAAGCCTTTCTGGACCAATAAATAAGCATTTTTTGTTTTGTCTTAACTTTATTTTGCCTCAGCTTCATACATTGTTTCCTTTTACAAAAATGATATTGAAAAAATTAATTTTATGAAATGATATTGAATAATACTATCTTATTACATTGTTATATCTATACACTTAAAAACAAAAGCATTTTAAAAGGATCTTTAACCAGGTAGATCAGGGGTGTCAAACTCTTTTTTTAGCTCAGGGGCTGCATGGAGGAAAATATATTCCAATGTAGGCTGGACTCTTAAAATCATGGCATAATAACTTAAAAATAAAGACTATTTCGGATTGTTTTCTTTGTGTTACTTTGGCCAAAAATAGAACAAGCACATTTTGAAAATGTACATATCACAAATAATTCTCTTGATGAAGCATGTCAAGTTAGTTAAAAATGCAGAGAGAAAAATAAACACAACACAATGAACAGACTTTGTCTCTGTATCTTCAAAGCCATAAAATCTAAGTCCTATTTAGGATTGAACAAAATAAATAAAGCTAAAAATAAAACTAATTTAGGTATCAAATCATCATTTACACATATAAATCCTGTGCTAACTCTACAAATGGGGGTAAAAACCATTCAAGAGGGTTGAGTTACACTCTGCGTCCACTTTTCCCTTTTTGACGGACATTTTGGGAAAATGAGGGTGCCAAAGAAGATGTAAAACAGCAGGTTTTGTTTCACTTGGGTCGAGGGGGAAGAGGCTCAGCCATGCTTTACTGTGTACATTTGCGGGTATAAACTACTTGCTTGCGTAACAGAATGGCTATGGTGACATCCAGTGGGCACATTTAGAACAGCAGCTTCTTTAAAAAAAAAAAAAAAGCAGACTCATTTCTTCGCTGGCTAAACATTTTTGTGGGCCTGATCCGGCCCGCGGGCCAGCTGTTTGACACCGCTGATGCAGATGATTAAACAGTGTCTTTGCATTTTTTTTGTCAACGCCTATCTATAGAGCAGGGGTGCCCAAACCTTTTTTAGGAAGGGCCGTATACAGGAAAATTGAAGGATGCGTGGGCCACTTATATTTTGTTCATTTAAGATACTAAAAGCAATACAATTTGGGCAATCAATCTACCTGAACAAAACACAACTTTGCTTTCTGTTAAAGGTCACAATTGGTCGAAACATAACTGCCACAAATGAATTTCCAAAAAGTAGGAATCATTATTTATAAATCAAACATTTTCGTAGCTAGTGCAAAAAAAAACATGTTTACAACCTTCTAAATACAGATAGACATGAAATAACACCCTTTAGTCACCTTTTCACCAATGGCGCCACCCACTCCTCGTGGTTAGAGTGTCCGCCCTGAGATCGGTAGGTTGTGAGTTCAAACCCCAGCCGAATCATACCAAAGACTATAAAAATGGGACCCATTACCTCCTTGCTTGACACTCAGCATCAAGGTTCGGAATTGGGGGTTAAATCACCAAAATGATTCCCGGGCGCAGCTGCTGCTCACTGCTCCTCTCACCTCCAAAGGGGTGATCAAGGGTGATGGGTCAAATGCAGAGGATAATTTCACCACAACTAGTACCAATCATTGGTACTTTAACTTAACTGGCCAGTGTGAATTGTAGTGAAGTGAATGAACTCATATTATGTTTTACATATGGTGAATGTTTATATTCACTTTGGAGAAAGCAAACCACCAAGTTTAAGTAAATAGTGGTATTTCAGTTTGAGCACATAAGATAAGGCCATTTAGTTTGATATTCGCATGTTCTCGTAGGAAAGAGGCCCTAATTGGGACTTCGGAATGCAAAAGTGATAACCATATCCTTGAGAAGAGACTACCTGTCTAGACGCCAACATTTAAGTTATGACTTAAAGCAGTTGTTTTCCGGACACTTACACACGAACATCTCCTTTTATGGTCAGGATGTGCTTTTCTGACCCAGGGGGGCGTGGTTGGGGCGTGGCCAAGGGCGTGGTTAAGAGGAGAGTATATTTACAGCTAGAATTCACCAAATCAAGTATTTCACACACATATATATATATATATATATATATATATATATATATATATATATATATATATATATATATATATATATATATATATATATATATATATATATATATATATGTATGAAATACTTGACTTTCAGTGAATTCTAGCTATATATATATTTTATTTTTATTTTATTATACATATAAATAAAAGACATACTTGAATTTCAGTGTTCTGCACAGTCTATCCGGTAGGTGGCAGTATTGTCCTGTTTAAGAGTGTCACAACATTGCTGTTTACAGCAGACGAACTGCTTTACAGTAGACTAAAGTGACTGCTGTTGTTGTGTTGGGAGGACGTTAATGAAACTGCCTAACAATAAACCCACATAAGAAACCAAGAACTCTCTCTGCTTGTTGTGCACTCTACTCTCTAAAAGCCATAGATGTTATGACGTCATTGGGCAGGCAAGCTGCTGGGCAAGCGGACGTAAGAACGGCTGTCCCCACTCAGGTCCACATTGAGCTGGAGGGGGCGTGGCCTCCAGCTTCGGCTGAATACCGGGAGTTTGTCGGGAGAAGGGAGGTTGTCGGGAGAGGCGCTGAATACCGGGATTCTCCCGCTAAAAACGGGAGGGTTGGCAAGTATGCCAAAGGTGTTCTATCGGATTCAGGTCAGGCCAGTCAAGTTCCTCCACACCAGACTCCGTCATCCATGTCTTTATGGACCTTGCTTTGTGCACTGGTGCACAGTCATGTTGGAAGAGGAAGGGACCCGCTCCAAACTGTTCCCACAAGGTTGGGAGCATGGAATTGTCCAAAATGTTTTGGTATCCTGGAGCATTCAACGTTCCTTTCACTGGAACTAAGAGGCCAAGCCCAACTCCTGAAAAACAACCCCACACCATAATTCCTCCTCCAACAAATTTCACACTCGGCACAATGCAGTCCGAAATGTAGCGTTCTCCTGGCAACCTCCAAACCCAGACTCGTCCATCAGATTGCCAGATGGAAAAGCGTGATTCATCACTCCAGAGAACGCATCTCCACTGCTCTAGAGTGCAGTGGCGACGTGCTTTACACCAGTGGTCCCCAACCTTTTTGTAACTGCGGACCAGTCAACGCTTGAAAATTTGTCCCACGGACCGCGAGGGTGGGGGGGGAGGTTGTTTTTTGTTGTTGTTGTCATAAAAAAATACAATCACGTGTGCTTACGGACTGTATCCCTGCAGACTGTATTGATCTATATTGATGTATAATGTAGGAACCAGAATATTAATAACAGAAAGAAACAACCCTTTTGTGCGAATGAGTGTGAATGAGTATAAATGGGGAAGGGAGTTTTTTTGGGTTGGTGCACTAATTGTAAGTGTATCTTGTGTTTTTTATGTTGATTTAATAAAACAAAACAAAAAAAAAAAAAAAATTTTTTTAAATTTCTTGTGCGGCCCGGTACCAATCGATCCACGGACCGGTACCGGGCCGCGGTAGGTTGGGGACCGCTGGCTTAGATGATTCCATGAAGCTCTCTGCGTACTGTACGTGGGCTATTTGGAAGGTCACATAAAGTTTGGAGCTCTGTAGCAACTGACTGTGCAGAAAATCTTTGCACTATGCGCTTCAGCATCCGCTGACCCCTCTCTGTCAGTTTACGTGGCCTACCACTTGGTGGCTGAGTTGCTGTTGTTCCCAAACTCCTCCATTTTCTTATAATAAAGCCAACAGTTGACTTTGGAATGTTTAGCGGCGAGGACATTTCACGACTGGATTTGTTGCACAGGTGGCATCCTATAACAGTTCCAAAACCACTGAGCTCCTGAGAGCGGCCCATTCTTTCACAAATGTTTGTAGAAACAGTCTCCATGCCTAAGTGCTTGATTTTATACACCTGTGGCCGGGCCAAGTGATTAGGACACCTGATTCTCATAATTTGGATGGGTGGCCAAATACTTTTGGCAATATAGTGTATGTGCCTCCACTTCGGCCGAGTCATACCAAAGACTATAAAAATGGGACCCATTACCTCCCTGCTTGGCACTCAGCATCACTGGTTAGAATTGGGGGTTAAATCACCAAAAATGATTCCCGGGCGCGGCCACCGCTGCTGCCCACAACTCCCCTCACCTCCCAGGGGGTGATCAAGGGTGATGGGTCAAATGCAGTGAATAATTTCGCCACACCTAGTGTGTGTGTGACAATCATTGGTACTTTTAACTTCGACTGTGTCTTCTCCCCGTCATCCGAGTTGTAGTTTTTGGTCTGTCTCCTGGCAGAAATTAGAACTATAAGTCCTTGTATTAGAAATGGCAACAGTGGAGGATGCATGTGCATGTACGAGCCAGTCTGCCTCACAACAAGACAAACTCATTTTAGGTCAGGGGCCGCATGGAGGAAAATCTGTGCACACGTAGGCCTGACTATTAAAATCATGGCATTAAAACAAAAAACATAAAGACAACTTCAGATTGTTTTCTTTGTCTTACTTTGGCCAAAAATAGAACAAACACATTATGAAAATATTACAATAAAAATATAGAAAAAAATACCGGCAGCGGTAAAGTTTAGATACATGAAGAAAAGAAGAAAGTGAATGAAGGTTTAGAACTGAATAAATTTACGTATGCATAAACATTTGTTTTCTTTTGTATTTTTTTTCTTCATGAATTAAGTAACGTTTCTGACAACCTTTTTCCAAAACACAATATAGAATGTGAGATATATCAGGATAATTCGTACATTTATCATTTGTTTTCAAAACGGTTACAAAAAAGTGGCACCGCAAACATTTACTGTGGGACCCCATTTTTATGACTTGATGGGGTCCCATAATAAATTCACAAAAGAACCAAACTTCATGAATGTTTTTGGTGACTACAAGTATGTGCTCCAATCACTCTATCACAAAAAAATCAGAGTTGTAGAAATGATTGTAAACTCAAGACAGCCATGACATTATTTGTTCTTTACAAGTGTATGTAAACTTTTGACCACGACTGTATTACTTAAAACGTTCCAGCAAAGTAACTTGAGTATTACAAGGCAGGTTGTAAAATCTATTGAGTTGGTGGATTGATTGATTGATTGACTGATTGAAACTTTTATTAGTAGATAGCACAATATAATGCACATTCCGTTCAATTGACCACTAAACGGTAACACCCGAATAAGTTTTTCAACTTCTTTAAGTCGGGGTCCAAGTAAATCAATTCATGGTATAATGATGTCATTAGACAGCCATCTACAGAACCGTGTAGTGTTTATACACATATTTAGTGTAGACTTCGAATAAAAGTGTGTATAAATAAAAGGATTTTAAAGAATGTGATGATGTTGAGCCATCATCACTGATGACACTGACGCCCCTCGGTGGGTCGACGCTGATTGGTCCACACTCGAGACCCTCCCCCTTCTGATTGGTCCAAACTAGAGACCCTCCCACTTCTGATTGGTCCACACTAGAGACCCTCCCCCTTGTGCTTGTGGACAAACACTGTACATTAGTGCTCAGGTCACGTGTGTGGGTCATCGACTTTTCTATTTGCTTTTTATTGTGAAATTCGCGGCAAAATGACGCTGTAGCTTTACAATAACACGTTTACCTTTTCCCCCTCGGCATTTTTGTGGCAGCGCCTGGAAGCAGAAAGCAGACTTCACCCCGCCTTCTTGACACATTACGGAAGCAAAGACACACCAAGCTTGGCGTATGACTGACAGCTAACTTTTAGCTAGTTAAGCTAACCTTTAGCTTTCACATTCCCGGGGAAAAGAAGGCGTCCCAGTGCGAGGAAAGCGCTTACTAAGGAAAAAAAGATGGTGATCTTGTCTTCAGTTATTCGACCTCTGGCTGCTCAGCTTCACCGACAGCTCTTCAGACATGCAGGGAGGAGTCAGCGGCTCATCCCCGTCCGAGGATGCAATCTGACGGCGTGCTCCAGTAGATTTGTGCTGTCGCAAAGTGAGTAAAATATAAAAATGTGCTTTGAACCACAATGTGTCACTATTGACTGAAAAACATGCGCATGCAGAAATTTAGGTAAAATACATTTTTAAAATGAATGCCAGTCAATAGGAGTTGCAAGTTATTTCCCTAATCTCTTCATCTGATTCTTTGTTGTTAAAATGCACAACTTCCTGTTATGTCACATGGTCTACTCTACATTGGCAGCCACTGTGTGATGTTGCATCCTTTTTAACCATGTATTCTCTTTGCTGCAACATCAGAACTGTATTACTGTATGTGCTGGAGCTCTTGAGTTGAGCCATACAACCTCCTCCAGTTTTTCACCACACCCAATAACTGGATTTTCTTGTTCTTGTCAGGCTTGGTGAAAAGGATAGGACTCAGATACAGAGTAGGGAATACTTCGACAGACTTTTATTTTGACAGCTTCCTTTCACCTCCTGAGTCAGGGTAATACAATATCTATATTAACAAAAACTAGTCGGTGAAAAAAGGTTCCAAAAAATAGGAACAACCGAAAATCCCTCCGAAAAGGAGGAAAACACACAAAAAAACGCTCCAACAGGAGGAAGAAACAATGGCTATGAAAAATTCTACACTTATCTAATCTAATGTAGTTTAACAAAAAATGTCACTCAAAAATTTGAGGAAAGAAGGAATCGTAAGAAAAAACTGATAACTCACCACTTCGGCTGAAAAAACTAAATAACAAAAAATCACTCTGCTGAGGAGGAAAAAAGGAAAACTCAAAATAGCAACGAAGGAATTCAGGATCAAGGAATATAAACGCAAGGCATGGACATGGATGCTAGAGAGGCACGAATACACGAGACAATCTGGCACAGAACAAAGGGAGGCGTGGGCTTATAAGACACACAAGGGTAATGGGAAACAGGTGGAAACAATCGGGGGTCAGGGATGACGTCAGGCTGATGATACAAAAGGAAGGGCAAATGATCTGACACGAGAGGAGTTACTTTTCAAAGTAAAACATGCAATTCACAAGACAGAAGAAACCAAGACAAGACATCCCTCACCGCGGTGTGACAGTTCTCTAATGCCAGGCTTCAAACTTATTCAAACCTTAGCCTGGGCTGATCATATACATAAAGGACGACAATCAAAAGCAAAAAGGAACTGCTTTTAGACTTACATTTAGACTTCCTTTTATTGTCATTCAAATTTGAACTTTACAGTACAGATAAGAACGAAATTTCGTTGCATTAGCTCATTGTTGTGCAGGATAAAAGTGATTGATTGATTGATTGAAACTTTTATTAGTAGATTGCAGAGTACAGTACATATTCCGTACAATTGACCACTAAATGGTAACACCCGAATAAGTTTTTCAACTTGTCGGGGTCCACGTTAATCAATTCATGGTACAAATATATACTATCAGCTTAATACAGTCATCACACAAGTTAATCATCAGAGTATATACATTGAATTATTTACATTATTTACAATCCGGGGGGTGGGATGTGAAGGGGGTTTGGGCGGGGGGGTTAGGTTTGGTTGATATCAGCACTACAGTCATCAACAATTATATCATCTGAGAAATGGACATAGAAACAGTGTAGGTCTGACTTCGTAGGATATGTACAGCGAGCAGTGAACATAGTGAGCTCAGAAAGCATAAGAAGTGAAGTGAATTATATTTATATAGCGCTTTTCTGTAGTGACTAAAAGCACTTTTACATAGTGAAACCCAATATCTAAGTTACATTTAAACCAGTGTGGGTGGCACTGGGAGCAGGTGGGTAAAGTGTCTTGCCCAAGGACACAACGGCAGTGACTAGGATGGCGGAAGTGGGGATCGAACCTGGAACCCTCAAGTTGCTGGCACGGCCATTTTACCAACCGAGCTATACCGCCCCAAAAGAGCAGTAAGGTGCAGATATAAATAAATAGATAACTGTACAGATAAATATATTGCACTTTTGCATATGCAGCCACGTTTATGGATGTATGTTATATTGTCTTCATATTCCAGCGAGTTAATCCGTTTTTGGGGGGAATTGAGGGGATTGTTATGATGCGTTCAAGAGTCTTATGGCCTGAGGGAAGAAGCTTTTGTAGCCATGATACTTAATCTTTACAGTTGTTAGGGGCAGTATAGCTCGGTTGGTAGAGTGGCCGTACCAGCAACTTGAGGGTTCCAGGTTTGATCCCCGCTTCTGCCAACCTAGTCATTGCCGTTGTGTCCTTGGGCAAGACACTTTACCCACCAGCTCCCAGTGCCACCCACACTGGTTTAAAAATGTAACTTAGATATTGGGTTTCACAATGTAAAGCGCTTTGAGTCACTAGAGAAAAGCGCTATATAAATATAATTCACTTCACTTCACTTAGAATCTAGCCACGTTCTTGTCAAAGGTTGGATCTTCTTGGAAGATGTCACAAGTATTTCTTTAAAACTGGTCACATGTAAATGTTCAAATGTTGGTCTCACCCCCACAAAATCGTTATCAATTGCGCATGTAAACAGCCCAAGCGGGGGCCTCAGTGTGAGCGAGTTTCCACAAAAGTGAGCCCCGATTAATAATTTTTCCCCTCTTTTAGGGATGTAATGATACGTTTTAACAACGTTTCGATTAAGAATTTGTGGTTGCCGATGCAATTCAGGGACGATATTATTATTATTTAGGACAGTGGTTTTTCCAGCAACCCCCGTGACCCCGAAAGGGACAAGCGGTAGAAAATGGATGGATGGATGGATGGGTTCTTAACCTGGGTTCGATCGAACCCTAGGGGTTCGGCGGAGCCTCCACTGCGGAGGTCAAGACACACCCGACTCATCGTGTAAATAAAAACTTCTCCCTATCGGCGTATTATGGATACCCCCAAACAATGTTGCCTCTAATTTTCCTTATGCGTGAGCAAACGCAAAAACTCCTTGAGTATTCAGTGGAGCACATGTGAGCGACGTCAGACGTGCACATGCACTGTGGCCACACCAGCAGCACACCTGCCCCAAATCTGACCAAATAACAAGTTAAAATGGTGTATTATTATAATCAAATGACAGCAGTCATTTCTATGAGATTATTTTCTAATATAAGTGTTTTGGCCCACTTACAATGACAGTAACAAAAAATCTTGTTTTTCATGAGCTGTTTACTAGTATTGTATGTCTGGGTGGGGTTCCTGCTTTGGAAATAATGTGTACCCCTTTCAGATATCGCATTTAGTTCCCACTAAAACATTCACATGTTGCACAATAAGATGTAAACATGTGAGTTTGTTGTGAGTTCATGCACCGTGTTGGTGTTGTTCTTTGAACAAGGTAATGTTCATGCATGGTTCATTTTGTGCACCAGTAAAAAACCATAACTTTGTCTTGAATTTGAAAAAAAACAACATTTTATTTTCTACTAAAGAAGGGTTCGGTGAATGCAGATATGACACTGGTGGGGTTCAGTACCTCCAACAAGGTTAAGAACCACTGTTTTAGAACAATACGATCTGAAACGACTCAGTGAATTGAAATTGATTCAGTAACCTTTTAGCCAACGAAATAAATAATATATACTGGACACTGCAGGTGAAGTTTCCTGTATTTTTGTTACTTCATGTAAGGGAATTAGGTATAAAGGAGTTATGTATACAAACAAGCTACAAAACAACAATTAATGGCCAATGCATACGCATCTTATTTAAATATAGCGCAATCAACACTTTAGGTTGACTTAACAAGAGGAAACATTTTCTGTTCACATTTTAAACATTCAAGCAATTTTCAATAAAAGCACAGTAACCAACATTTTTAACAGTAGATTTACCTGCTAAATAAAGTACACCGACCCGGCCATACAGTATCTGTTCTCTCCCCTGGCGTTGACATTGAAGGACAGCGTCCCAGGTGTGCAGAAGCATGTATTTCCCCTAATCCCTCGCTTCCTATTTCCATAGCCTAATTGATTCATCTTGTGTATTTCTTTCTTTTTGATTAAATGACTTTTCCATTGCTGCCAGTTGCATGTTGTAGTGGTGCGTCACTGTAACTTCTTCCGCTGTCATTTACCTTGTGTTAGTTGCGTCTTTTCTGGCTTAAAGTTGTGTTTTATCTTTTTATTATTGTGTTGTGTCGTTTGTCTTTGTTGTAAAGCACCAGTTCCATTGGCAGCGAAACATACCCAGAGCATAATACTACCAACACCATGCTTGACGGTAGGCTTGGTGTTCCTGGGATGAAAGGCCTCACCTTTTCTCCTCCAAATATATTGCTGGGTATTGTGGCCAAACAGCTCAATTTTTCTTTCATCTGACATCACATGGACAAAGATAAGACCTTCTGGAGGAAAGTTCTGTGGTCAGATGAAACAAAAATTGAGCTGTTTGGCCACAATACCCAGCAATATGTTTGGAGGAGAAAAGGTGAGGCCTTTAATCCCAGGAACACCAAACCTACCGTCAAGCATGGTGGTGGTAGTATTATGCTCTGGGCCGGTTTTGCTGCCAATGGAACTGGTGCTTTACGGAGAGTAATTGGGACAATGAAAAAGGAGGATTACTTCCAAATTCTTCAGGACAACCTAAAATCATCAGCCCGGAGGTTGGGTCTTGGGCTCAGTTGGGTGTTCCAACAGGACAATGACCCCAAACACACAACAAAAGTGGTAAAGGAATGGGTAAATCAGGCTAGAATTAAGGTTTTAGAATGGCCTTCCCAAAGTTCTGACTTAAACGTGTGGACAATGCTGAAGAAACAAGTCCATGTCAGAAAACCAGCAAATTTAGCTGAACTGCACCAATTTTGTCAAGAGGAGTGGTCAAAAATTCAGCCAGAAGCTTGTGGATGGCTACCAAAAGCGCCTTATTGCAGTGAAACTTGCCAAGGGACATGTAACCAAATATTAACATTGCTGTATGTATACTTTTGACCCAGCAGATTTGGTCACATTTTCAGTAGACCCATAATAAATTCATAAAAGAACCAAACTTCATGAATGTTTTTTGTGACCAACAAGTATGTTTTCCAATCACTCTATCACAAAAATTAAGAGTTGTAGAAATGATTGGACACTCAAGACAGCCATGACATTATGTCCTTGACAAGTGTATGTAAACTTTTGACCACGACTGTATATGAATACAAACTTATAGATACTTCATGACATTTTTACTCAACGGCTTATGCATTTGATTATCGTATATATTTGGTTAACAAATTGATGGATAACTTGCTTTGAAATTAGAAGTTATATTGACAAGACAATATCTATTTTTTATCACAACAAATGCTTGGAATATTTTGTTGTACAATAATAAGATAAGCATTTTTCTGTCAAAATCAACTACATTCAACTAAAAATATGAAGTGATTTATTAATGCAGATTCATTCTAGGCTTTTTTGGGCCATATAAAATGATCTGGTGGGCTAGATCTGGCCCAGAGCCTTGAGTTTGATAAATGTGCTGTAGTTCATCCTCCTTATAGCCAGGCTAAAAAAATATAAGGTTCTGGATCATCATTTGTTCTGAAGTTGTCTTTCTTTTGCCTCTCATGAAGTTTGTCATGATTATAGCGTTGTCGTTGAAGGGAAAAGCGAACGTCCTGCTACTACATTACATATACTGTATACTTACAGTGTGTGTACAAAACATTGATGGGGTTTTTTAGATGCTTTTTACAGGGCTTTATAGAACAACTACCATTGACTCCATTTTTAGCTGACTTTTGCTAACATTTATTTACAAGTTGGAATGTATTAAAAAAAACATGCCTGCTTGTCTCACATAAGGATTGTGAATGATACGCAAAATAAATAAAAAAAGAAGTGCAATTCCCCTTAAAAATAATATACACACTGATCAAACACACTGTAGTGAACAGATACTGTAAATAAAGGCAGGATACATCTTCCAGTCAGGAATGCACACTTTCAGCAACGCACAGGAGCTCTTTCAAGCAGAGCACCTGTTTATTCACCTGTCCCTCCAACGAGAAGCACCGTGACCCTTCCCTTTCGATGCTCTGCCAATGACAAGGCTCTGTCAGGTTCTCCGTGATTGGTTGAGAGCCCTTTATCAGCTAATAGCAAGTTTTTAAGTGTTTGAATTGGGAAAAATTTGATTGTTTTGTAACGTGACCAAAACCCCCCCAAAAACAAGCAGTAGAGAGATAAGCCTATCTTCCAGCTCAAAAACCGCAGGTTAACAAGATACCTTTAGGACCAGTTTAATTTAAAGGGGTCATAATAAATTCTACATTTAAAACAATTCCTTACACTCTACATAACCTAACATGTGATGTTGGTGCTTTGTGAATGCACCGTTTCGTGGGCGGTCTTATTTATGTGCCAAAGCTCTCCTCCAGGCCAAATCCCCTTCTACCGCGTCTCCACCTTGTAAGCCATGTTGTAGTTTTTAGCCTTCTACAGCAGAGGTTGCTCTTGTTATTCTGCAGCAAATATTACAGGCTTACTTTAAAACCATGTGATTTCAAACCAGATTCAGTAGCACAAGGAGAGTTTAGATGAAAAGCGCCTTTTATGACTGTAAGTTAAAGTTTGAGATAAAACAATTTTTTAAAGTCTTGCCATGTTGATATTTTTAGCTTCAAGTTATTTAATATCCCATGCCAGGCACCTACAGGACATACGGGTTTGTCTACTCTACTGCGGTGTTCTGGAGTTCACACAGTTCCAACTTGAAACAACTTGTTCAGTGTTTGAGGTTTTGCGATAAGGAAGATTTATGATGCAGAGAAGAAGTGACTTTCACCAGCTGAATGAGCGTGAAATGCTTTGTTGGACATTTATTTGCACCGTTGCAATAACATAATTAGGCCGCCTAATATCCATGGAGGAGTTGCTTAAGGCTTTTTAAGGAGATGACTTCAGACCTGTTCTTAGCGTAAACCGCAAGCTGCATGATTGTAGATGAAGTTGTTTCTGAGCTTAAAGATTTTTCAAGTGTGTGCGCTCACTCTCACAGCAAAGACACCGTTCTTACACTGGGCTTTTTAAACGCACAAGAGGACTTGTTTCCTGTGGATTTCAAGAGAAGAAGACAAGGAAGGAAAACACAGTTATGTGTAATTAAAAGTCCGGTCTTTTGACAGGAGACTTTTTGACCAGCCAGACGTTCGGTCTGATTTGCTCCCTGTGGAGGGCAACTGGGGGAGTGCCAGGACATTCCGTAGGTCACTTTCTGCACAGCCGGCCCACTTTTCTCCCGATTAGTCATTTCCTTTCAGGAATAAAAGGAGGGCTAGAAGGAAGTACAATTGCTCAGTGTGTACTTTTATGTTTAAAACTATCAGGCAGCTGGTGGACGGTGTCTTGTCTATGACAAAGTGTCATTTTTCATAGTGTCTTTTTATACATTTTAAAATGGACTGTTTATCAAAGAAGGGCGCCGCTGAATACAACATGAAAAGTAAGGTTTTTCCTTTTGTGTTTGACCTGCACTTTAGTAAACCACTGTTTTCAATGTTTTTTCATGCATTTATTTACAAAAAAATCTGATCGATTTTGCCTTTCTGTCTTTCTTCCAACCCTCCTACCTTTTTATCCAGTGCACCCCATGTGGCAGGGACCCCTTGCAGTTCCAGGAGGTGATCGCCAGTCTCCCATTGATATCGTGGTGCGTAAGAGTGTCTTTGATTCCCAACTGGAACCTTTGACCACTCGTTATGACCCAACCACTTGCCAGCAAATCTGGAATAATGGTTATTCCTTCTTGGTTGAATATGATGACACTACAGATAGGTCCAGTAAGTATACAAAGTCGTTTTTATCGGGTTCCAACTTAAGATGGCTAGTTATGGCTTGATTTTAAGGTTTCACTGCAAAAACTGAACTCTGAGAAAGATTAAACATTTGAAATCAAGACATAACAACATGACAATCTAACTTGCATAATTTAGCAAGCCACATTTTTCCTTCATTCAGAACACAATCTAAAAAGCCTCTGCAACAGAAGTTGGTAATCAGTGTTACACTGAGAACCGCAGATAAAACCACCATGTGGATCTGGTGACAGTCATGTGACTACTACGCTTCACAACCTTTGTAATGTATAGACTGTTTTTTGGTATCATTTGGTAAAGCAAAATAATAATTACTAGAGTACACATTACATCTATTGAAAACCCAGCAATTCTTATAACACATGTGCTTATTTGTGGAACAGAAATAGAAAACTCTTTGTTTATGTGACATAATGCAGTCTTTTGTTAAGACCAGTTGCACAGTCTAATAAGATGATTTACTGACAGTGATGTGTTTACCTCATTTAGCTCAATGAGTCATAACATTAGAGACAGCCCTTAGAATGGCGGAGTACAGTTTTACACCACAAATTACAACACTTAATAGTAATTGTTTAATGCATATGTATCAAAGCCAAGGCTTGGGGGCCAGATCTGGCCCGCCACATCATTTTGTATGGCTTGGAAATAATATGCTTCAATAAAGTACTTTATATATAATGTATTTATTATTTCCATTTTGACTGAAAAAAATACATGCATATATTTTAAACATTCATATTTTTTAATAATGCAACACAATATTATTGTCATAAACTTACAGCCCTATTGTTATTACAGTATACATTGCAAACATATTTTAATGTTAAAATAAAAATAAATACTTAAATATCTGCCTGACTTATGATTGATTTCAAAAGCAACTTATCCATCAAAATGTGCACTGTAAAAATTATTATATATTTTACATAAAAAATTGTTAGGTTAGTCCCCAGAATATTACCATAAAAAATTGTGGTACTGTTTTCCATTTACAGTTGCACACGGTACAAACTACTGTACATTTTACAGTAAAATTCTGGCAACTGAGCTGTCAGGTTTCTAACATAAACTTTTCAAAACATTTTTAGAATCCATGTTAAATATATAATGAAATGCATAGTATTTATTAATGTAATGAGGTAAATCTTTATACATTTATAATATTCATTATACATTACTCACTGTTACTGTTACTGCTCTTTAGATGCTGTAAATGTATTGTTCTCTTACAGTATTTCAAAGTAAAAAGCGTTTAGATTTTTGAAGGATATTTGAAGAAATTTGGGCTAGCAGAGGTGAGCTTGTCATTTCTACAAGCTGGCCAATTGCCGAATAATCCCGCTAAAACTGCTAGACATTAATACCTTACTACAAACAAGACTTTTGTCTTGTAGTATCTTGGTTACATCACTGGTCACTTTAAGGGTCATATTATGATTTTTTTATACATTTAAAACACTTCTTTGAGATCTACATAACATGTAACGGTTGTGCTTTGGTCCAAATTTTGCATAGATTTAGTTTTAAAGACCATTTTAATCCGCTTTCTGACTATCTTTTCAGAATGTGCCTTTTGTGGGTGGTCTTATTTAAGTGTCGACGCTGTTCTCCACCCCATCAGCCATGTTGTAGTTTTTATGTAATTCATGGGATGAAAAAAGTCTATCCTATCCTATCCATATCAAGTTTACTGACAGATACTGTTTACCGTATTTTTCGGAGCATAAGTCGCTACGGAGTATAAGTCGCACCGGCCGACAATGCATAATAAAGAAGGAAAAAAACATATATAAGTCGACCTGGAGTATAAGTCGCATTTTTTGGGGAAATTTTTTTGATAAAACCCAACACCAAGAATAGACATTTGAAAGGCAATTTAAAATAAATAAAGAATAGTGAACAACAGGCTGAATAAGTGTATGTTATATGATGCATAAATAACCAACTGAGAACGTGCCTGGTATGTTAACATAACATATTATGGTAAGAGTCATTCAAATAACTATAACATATAGAACATGCTATACGTTTACCAAACAATCTGTCACTCCTAATCGCTAAATCCCATGAAATCTTACCCGTCTAGTCTCTTACGTGAATGAGCTAAATAATATTATTTGATATTTTACGGTAATGTGTTAATAATTTCACACATAAGTCGCTCCTGAGTATAAGTCGCACACCCAGCCAAACTATGAAAAAAACTGCGACTTATAGTCGGAAAAATGCAGTAAGTTAGAACTAGCTCACGTCAAAATTCGGGAAAACGTCACAAATTGGGCAAATTCCAAATGGCTCGCATGTAGCAAGTTTGGATGAAGGCGAGATTGTATGATAAATATCTCCGCCATGCCTCCATGGGTTGAATGTATGTTTTCGGGACTTGTGGGCGTCCCAAATACACAAAAACGGGTACCAACAGGTAAGAAAAGTTGGTTTTGCATAATACGACCCCTTTAAATGACAGAACCTTACTAGAATACGTGGCCTGTATTAATTACAGTGCTAGGATTGGTAAAGTGAACTAATCTATATCCTGTCAATTGTTGCAACAGCACTGAAAGGAGGCCCCGTGCAGGACACATTTAGGCTGTGTCAGTTCCACTTCCACTGGGGTGAGAGCAATGCCTGGGGGTCAGAGCACACTGTGGACAGAAGGTTATTTCCTGCTGAGGTATGCTACAATTTCTGTGACGTTAAGTGAAGTTTATTCATTAGTCAATCCATTGGATAAATGGAAAGATCAGTGTATTGATTTTAATCTTAACGTATATTGATCAGATGAGAATAAAAAGTTGTTCAAATGCACTACGATCACCTACAAAATGATATATAGATAGATAGATAGATAGATAGATAGTACTTTATTGATTTCTTCAGGAGAGTTCCCTCAGGAAAATGAGTTGATATTGATGTCTGTGCGGGAAAATTGTTTAAAAAATGCATGCACTTAATGTAGTAACTATTTAGACACGCTTCAATTGAATGATATACAACTGCACAGAAAGTACAAATGCATGAAATAATGTGTGAATATGAAGATGAGATTAGGAGTATGCTACAACATCCATGAATTAAAAATCAAAACAATTCCATTGTTTATAATTGACTCTGTTTTGCTTGAAGTAGTAGAACAGTACAAAGCTTGGTCTCCACAGATGAATACAAATGTTGTGGACGTGAGTACACATCCCTGTAATGTTTAAAGAATGATTCATATGCTCTACTGTACTCAAAATGGTTATTAGAGGCTCTGGATCAAAGTGCTACTATGTGGGCAGTAAAAATGGAGTACAAATGCATTGTAAACAACTTCTCACTTCCTTTTAGCTCAGTTCAAGTGTTAGTCAGCTCAATTTCTTACTGTTCACACACTTACTGCTGTCATCACAGCAGGCCGCTGTGTGTGATGAACAAATACTTGCCCGTCACATTTAGTTGTAAAAAAGCACTCATATGCAGTTTTCAGAAAAAATATGCACATTAATCAAAGTAAATGTGTCACTGTGTCATGGTTTATGACCTAATCCTGGGTTTTGTCTTCTAAAATAAGCTGTTTTTTGGCCAATCAGCTCCCTAAAAAGAGCTGACTGGCTCCTCCTAATTTTTGTTGTTTGAATTGATTTATTACCAAAATATGTGTAAAACAATTCTGATGTAAAAATATTACATCAAATATTTTTTTAAATGTCTTGATTTATGTGCGCAACATGGAACAAAAAAAAAAAAAAAAGATTAAATATAGACCCATCTCAAGTGGACAAAAGTTCCAGATTGTGTGTATTATATGTAAATGTCCAACTGTTTACAGTGAAACAACCAACATAAACAAATATTTAAAAAATGTGCATCCAGGTAAAGGTTTTTGCTTGTCTTTAGCAAAAATTTACATCCAGAAAAACAAAGCGCCTCAGCTTTAGTTTACTGCTGCTCATTTTCTTCACCTTTTCGGCATGTAGTCTCTAGGTATAATGTAGCAAAGTTCTTTCACTCTGTTGTCTCCCTCGCTCCTGCTTGTGTCATTGTTTACTAAGATCTCCATTTGCTGCAAAATGTTTAAAACACTTTCATTTTGAACGTATACACATTGTTTAACAATGTACAACATTAAAGGGGAACTGCACTTTTTAACACGTTTTTGCCCTTCATTCAACATCTTTATGTGGGACAAAAACACACGTCTCCCTTGTCTGTGCCTTCTAAACAGTGAAAATCTGCTAGTAAGAGGTGGCTATCAATGTCTGTAATGGGGATACAATCTATTTCGCTAATAAATAAATCCCTCTAAAAACATAGATAAATGTATCGACATGCAGTAAGAATGTATATAATGTACTAACAGGCACATTGATAATTTTTCTTACTTAAGAATTATCGTAACTTATTTCTGAGACGCATTGATTTCACAGAGCGCATATGCAATGCACTTGCTCGCAGTCGGAGGAGCAGTGTGAGCAAGGCAATGTGTCACAATGCCAGAAAAATAGTTCCTCTATGTTAGTTCTTATAATAACAATTTCGCTATAGCTTGGTTAATATGGAGGTCACAGCATGTAAATGTAGCGTTGTTGGATTGGAAAATCTGATGTTTTTAGAGGATTTCATAGGTTGGGTAGATTTCTTGCATTGTTAGCTGCCTCGTACAAGCAGTTTTTCCCATATTTAGAATGCAGAAAAAAGAAAAAGCCATCAGTGTTTTTGTCTCACATTAAGATTGTGAAGATGGCCAAAATTCCCCTTTAAGGTAAAAGGTAACTCACACATTTTCATATATGACAATAACACATTCAGACTAAAGTAACAGCTCCACATTAATTACATGAGAAAGTTATGCTAAAGTAGGATTAACTTATTTTCACTAATCAGCATCAATTCAACATAAATTTGTGACTAGGTTTTGTGCGTAGTAAATATTGGAATCATCAGCGTGTACAACAATGGTGGAATTCTCTGAAACAAAAGGCAAATCCATCCCATCCATTTTCTACCGCTTGTCCCTTTCAGAGTAGCGGTGGGGCTGGAGCCTATCCAACCTGCACTTGGGCAGAAGGCAGGGTACCCTGGACAAGTCGGCACATCATTACAGGGCCAACACAGATAGACAGACAACATTCACCCACTAGAGACAATTTAGTGTTGCCAATCAAACTATCCCCAGGTGCATGTCTTTGGAGGTGGTAGCAAGTCAGAGTACCCGGAGAGAACCCACGCAGTCATGGGGAGAATATGCAAACTCCACACAGAAAGACCCAGAGCCTGGAAAACGAACCCAGGACCTTCTTTTTGTGAGGAACGAGCACTAACAACTGCGCCACCGAGCTGCCAATTTGTGAAAATAAGTGTTCTAAGACAAATCTCTTGCGGCACACCACAACAAAGACTTTGTACTCAGAATCATTCCCATTCAGCGTTACCGTAAATTACCTGTTGGTTCGATGGCTATTACGTTTAAATTTTGGAATGTTCTTAGAAGTAGCACGATTTGAGCTATTTCCAAGTAGGACACTTGTCTTTTTCTACACAAATTGATCCTACCACTTATGGGCACAGCATACACATGTTAGTAATTTCACATCAAGGTTATCTGCCTTGTACTTGGGGGTGTGGTGTGTATGTAACCCCCCTTTCGCCCCTTTGTCTCAGTGTCGACACTTATTGGCACCACAGGTATTGACCAATCATACTGTATGTGGCTTTGACAGGAAAAAAAAACGGATCATTCGCTCATTACCCAACACTATTGTCTACATTACATTATATACTCTGCTAGTTGCTAAACTGGTAAACCAAGTGTGCGTTGAGGACTCTTCTTTCATTTACAAGTGCATATTTGACCAATTCTCTCTCTGTATTTAGCTGAAGCGGGATTGCTAATGCTAGGAATGTCGTAACGTCATGTATTTTCCTATCACTTAGCTGACTCTGCATGAATGCATATTCTCACAGAGGATCAAGTTGCAGTCCTGTATGACAACTTTACATCCTCGTTCTGTATTCTATCCTGTTTAAATAATCAGGGTCAAGTCAAGCTTACAACTGGAAGAAACATAAAACATGTACCTAACTTAATGGGAGTCACATCAAGTATTAAATAAATAAATCAGCTAGTATTAAAAAAACAATGTGTTAACTTATTTAAACTAGAAGAATTGCAACATATGTGTATGTGTTTGTGTGTGCGTGTGTAGAAAAGGGCAGCACGGTGGAAAAGGGGTTAGTGCATGTGCCTCACAATACGAAGGTCCTGAGTAGTAGTCCTGGGTTCAATCCTGGGCTCGGGATCTTTCTGTGTGGAGTTTGCATGTTCTCCCCGTGACTGCGTGGGTTCCCTCCGGGTACTCCGGCTTCCTCCCACCTCCAAAAACATGCACCTGGGGATAGGCTGATTGGCAACACTAAATTGGCCCTAGTGTGTGAATGTGAGTGTGAATGTTGTCTGTCTATCTGTGTTGGCCCTGTGATAAGGTTGCGACTTGTCCAGGGTGTACCCCGCCTTCCGGCTGAATGCAGCTGAGATAGGCTCCAGCACCCCCTGCGATCCTAAAAGGAACAAGCGGTAGAAAAAGGATGGATGGAATTGCAACATTATACACGCACTGCACAATGAACCCATCTTAGTTGTGAATAGGGATGTAACGGTAAACGGTATAATGATAAACTGCGGTAAAATTCCTGACGGTTAGTAATACCATCTAAATTTGTAATTACCGAAAAACTATCATTTAATAATAAATTTTAGGCAACACTGCTCACTTCTTGAAAACTGAGTCACAGCAGCACTGGCGCATGCGCAATAGTGTCATTTGGCTTGAAAATTATGGCGGACAAACTACACAGACTTTGTTCCGGAGATTTCCCCTCGGAGTAAACAGCCAAGCGCTTGGTTTAACTTCATTTTTCCTCGCTTCTCGGCATGCTTTTAAGAGCGCACTGCTGTTTTTAGATGGAGACAGGTATGGACAATATTGGAGACAGAAACACTTGCCCCCCACACTGAAAGTATACAATGAAGAAGAAAACTATTTCATGTTGCTTTTATTTTCTCAATATTTAGATTTTTTTGAAAATGTTGAGCAAAATTAAAAATTCTGCAAAAATACCGTGATAATTTTGGTCACAATAACCGTGATAAGAAATTTTCACACTGTGACATCCCTAGTTGTAGACATAACCATTACACCCTTGTTTTGCCTAATCCTGACAATTTATTTTGAAAGCAGGAGTAAAAAGGAGTTCAATGTTGGAGTTTATTGCCACTCTTGCATCGTAGCTCATGTTTGACTCGTGTGCCGCTTGTCTTCTCAGCTTCACTTGGTTCACTGGAACTCGGACAAGTACAGTCTGTTTGAAGAGGCAGTGATGGAGGAAAATGGGCTGGCTGTTATTGGGGTCTTTCTAAAGGTATCACTCACACATGCATACAGTGGTCTGATGATTTTTTAAGATTACCCCCTGCACAAAGACCATAAACAGTATTTATGGTAGCTTCATTTTGTTGACAGAGACAGAATAGCAACAAAAAATATCCAGATAAAAGCATTACATTTAGGCTAGTATTCTCTTGTTTATTGCTTTTGATTTATTCCAGGCCTGATCGTGATAAATTAATCTCTGCAAAGTATAAATTATTAATTATAAATTGACTATTTCCATAGTTAGAACATAAACAAATAAACAATGAAATAACACCGATATAGTCAGCTTGTAAAGGTGACTGTGTGGGTGTTACTGTATGCCATGTCTAGGGGACTGTTTTACTATTAAAACACATATTTTAAAAGTTTTTTATGCTCTAGCTATTAAATTATTGCATGTATTATTAATAATTTCTACTTGACCATTTAACAGCGATAAACAAGGGTTACCGGTAACTGTATTACTCTTGGCGACAAAAAGTACATTTGGTTTTGGGAGTGTCTGCATAAATGACACAACAAACAAAAATGTACGTTCTTATTTAGATAGTACAAATAATGTATTACCAACATTTTACATGGTATGTAAAGATTTGTATTTACTATGAATAATCATGTGTGATCAATAAACAAAAAGACGCTCGTATGCACCCACAATTTTTTTTAAATGGGAATGTGACTGTTTCTACATTACACTTAAAGTGTGTATATAAAACGTTGCTTCCTGTTGGTTAAGTAGCTTCTAACCCAGTTCAAGACCAACCCTCTGATTCCATACCTTTCTAATTTGTTCATTAAGATGCTGTGATTAATTGTGTCAAATGCTTTTGTCCAGGTTGTACCCCGCCTTCCGCCCGAATGCAGCTGAGATAGGCTCCAGCACCCCCCGCGACCCCGAAAGGGACAAGCGGTAGAAAATGGATGGATGGAAATGCTTTTGTTAAATCCATTAACACTGTAGCAGCACATTTTTTGCTATTTATTGCATGGGTGATCTCTTCCATAATTTCGATTATTGCCATTAATGTTGAGACGTTGGCTCTATATCCGTATTCGTTGTCTGAGTGTTTAGTTTTTATTTATTAATTTGTCTAATCTGTTGTTAAACAGTTTTTCAATATCTTTTGAAAATTGTGGAAGTAGAGAAACAGGTCTGTAGTTTGTAAACTGGTGTTTGTCACCAGTCTTATAAATTGGTACAACGTTTGCTATTTTCATTTTATCTGGGAATTCGCCTGTTTGAAAGGATAGGTTCCTGATATATGTTATAGGTTCTGAAATCTCTTCAATAACTTTTTTAATCGTTTCCATATAAATTCCGTTAAAATCAGTTGAGGTTTTGGATAATAAACAATCACTAATTCTTACAGTTTCTAGTATTACTGATAGAAGAAAAATGTATTGAAAAATAGAAAAAAACAATATACATTTTTTTTTCTTAATTGCTGATTGGAAACAACTATATTTAATGTTGAATATTATATGACTTTGCAGATAGCCTAAAAAGTTTTGCTATTCATCTCTGAATTTCTGTTTTGAAATTCAATGGTAGCCCAGTAAGGCAGCAAATGAGGGGCCTGATTTCTCTTACCAAATTGTTATCTCTATTCGTGTCCACAAGCAACACAAAATGTCCAATCGTGCCCATCAGGAAACAACTCTGCTCTTGTGTAGGTGGGGAAGAAACACGATGGCCTGCAGAAACTAGTAGACGCTCTGCCTGCCATCAGACACAAGGTCAGTCTGCTCTTTCACGCACACACGTACACACACACACACACGCACGCACACACACACACACACACACAAAGTTGAGTGTGTATATAGTGATGTACACACACTTATACACACAACATTTTTGCGTTTTTTGGATAACATGGTAAGTTTTCCAGTGTAGTGACAAAATATATTGAACCATATTTTGTTGCCTTATCTTTCAATAGCTATTGTTCAGATGTGGAAATCTTTTCGCAGCATTTAGCAAATATTTGAACTTTAATTACCAAAAATATGGGCGTACAATGTCAAATCTGGGTTTGCTCGTATTCTCTTATCAATTTAAGTACTTTAGTTCTTTCGTGCCTCTGAGGCTGGAATACGTCCAGAGCCCCTGGAAGGTGAAACATTATATTGCACTTCAAGGTTGGATGCCATGTACGCCACATGTAATAAAATTATAAAAGAAACTACCATAAAACTATCAAATCTATTCTGATCGCTTCAATTGAGATACCTGGAAACATCCATGGAGATGAGGATAAAAAGGACAAATATTCCCCTTTCTATTAACTATCAAAAATCAAAATGTACATAATTTAGGCCTACCTGCATTGTCTCTGAGTATGTGGAAAAAAAGAAGGGCGCAACCACGGCTTATAACGCAAGGCGACCACACATACATATATACCAGTCGACTGCACATCTTGGGACGTTAGCGTAAGGGTTACACAACGATTTCATCTGGACTGTGAATCCATCATTGAACTAAGTGACTACTTAACAGAAAATATCCCCACACCTGTCCAAATCTCCCCAAATGTGTCCCAATCGTTTGTGCTGCAACATTTTTTGTTTGTGCCATCAAGGGTTTTAAACTAATTTAAAAATACATTTTCTGACTTGTGATGTCATCCAGCACAATTTTTTTCTGCACAAACAAGCACAAACAAAGCACAAACGATTGGTACTGGTTTGGGAAATTCTTGAAATGGTGGGGGAGGGCTGGTTATGAATCATAAATTGTCAATAACCTAGAATTCATAATAGTTAGGACAAAAAGTTTTGCAGCACAAACGAGCACAAATGAATGGGACAGATTTTGAGAGATTTGGACATGGTTGGAGGGTTCGATATGAATAATATCACTTAAAAACCGTCAAAGCACAAACAACATTTTTTGTATCACAAACCAGCACAAGCGATTAGGACAATTTTCAGGAAATTTGGACAAGGTGTGTGTGTAGCGTAACTTCACACAGGTGAATTACAAAATATAAATAACTTAAAAGCTATTAATAGTTAGACCAAACAATTTTGCAGGACAAACCAGCACAAACATAACACAAACAATTGGGGCCAGGTTTGGGGATATTTTGACATGGTTGGAGAGCTAGTTATGAATAATAACACGTTATTCCATAAAAGCTAGGGATGTCCGATAATGGCTTTTTGCCGATATCCGATATTCCGATATTGTCCAACTCTTTAATTACCGATACCGATATCAACCGATACCGATATATACAGTCGTGGAATTAACACATTATTATGCCTAATTTGGACAAACAGGTATGGTGAAGATAAGGTTTTTATTTTTTTAAATAAAATAAAATAAGATAAATAAATTAAAAACATTTTCTTGAATACAAAAGAAAGTAAAACAATATAAAAACAGTTACATAGAAACTAGTAATTAATGAAAATGAGTAAAATTAACTGTTAAAGGTTAGTACTATTAGTGGACCAGCAGCACGCACAATCATGTGTGCTTACGGACTGTATCCCTTGCAGACTGTATTGATATATGTTGATATATAATGTAGGAACCAGAATATTAATAACAGAAATTAACAACCCTTTTGTGTGAATGAGTGTAAATGGGGGAGGGAGTTTTTTTGGGATGGTGCACTAATTGTAAGTGTATCTTGTGTTTTTTATGTTGATTTAATAAAAAAAACCCCAAAAAAACCAGATACCGATAATAAAAAAAACGATACCGATAATTTCCGATATTACATATTAAAGCATTTATCGGCCGATAATATCGGCAGGCCGATATTATCGGACATCTCTAATAAAAACTATAAATCCTTAATAACTTAAAAACCGTGATGTCACAAACTATTTTTGTTTGTGACATCACGTTTCTCTGCAGCACAAACGTAGCACAAACGAATGCGGCAACTTTGGGGAGATTTGGACAAGGTGGGGGGTGGCTGGATGACAACACTAATCAGAAAATTTATTTTATAATAATTTAAAAACAGTAACTCCATGTTCCATAATTTTTGCGCATCCCAAAAAAAGGCGTCATGGCAAAGCCCACCTAACTATTCATTCACGACTTAAGCACTTTTGCTTGACTTATGCAGGGCGGGCGTGTCCGCATGCTGGACGGGAGAATACGAATAAGAGAAACTTGCGTAACTTCAAGCTCGTTAAAAGAACACAAATGGTAAAATAGGGCCTCCAATCACTAAACAGTGACTTAATTTTCTGTTGTTTATTTAACCAAATAAATAGAAAATCAACATTTTATCATTGAACTGAATACAAAGTGGTAGTTAAATAATGCAGTCATTAATATGCAAATATACAAAACAAGACAATTTATGATGCATATTAAACTCAGTACAGTGCCTCCAGCCAATTAATTATTTTAGGATATACCGTACTTCAAAAGACAAATGCAACTCAAATTTAGCTGTTATTAAAAACATGATTAAAATGTTTTAAAATATGATTTTGAACCGAATGTTCTCCACATTCTTTGCTTACGTTGGCCCTTTCCCAGTCTCCCATACAATCAACACGCAAAACACATTTAAACAAAGACCAACCTTGGCAGAGAAAGCTGCATATAACAATGAAGAAAAAACCCCTGTATTTTTATATGTATTTTAGTACAATGTTTATTTAACTTGTATGTGCATTTAATTGGGTTTGATTAATGATTTAAGTACAGTGTTTTCTTTTCCTATATTCAAACACAGTGTTACTGTACAAACAGTGTATAATGTTACTGTGGCCAAAAATACTAAATATACATGTTAAATCCAATCATTGCCTTGTTTTTAATGAATACTTGGGCCTACTACGCCACTGTATTTTAATGTTGATTATTATGGTGGTGCTTGGAGAGCCAAGTGTTTTCTGAGGTGGTACTCAGTGAAACACTTTATGAAAACCACTGCTGTAGATATTGTAAGTATGATATTGTATTGTATCATTTTTAATAAAATAAAAAAAGTCAAGATGTTGTGTGTCTGGCTGCAGGGTAGCGTGGTAGAGTTTAATAAATTTGACGCTGGCTGTCTGTTACCCGCCATCACCGATGAATACTGGACATATCACGGCTCTCTTACAACTCCTCCCCTCACCGAGTCTGTCACCTGGATCGTCATGAAGCAGCACATAGAAGTCAGCCATGATCAGGTGTGTCATTGTCTACTTTGCTATGATTGTTTTACTGCCCTGCTAGCTAAACTGCTAACTTGAAGCTTTCAATGGCATTCCTCCTTCAAGCTGGCCGTGTTCCGTAGCCTTCTGTTCACCTCTGCTGAGGAGGAGACCCAGAAGAGCATGGTGAACAACTTCCGCGTGCAGCAGCCTCTGAGGGATCGCACAGTGCGCTCCTCCTTCAGTCCTTTCCTGAAAGAGGCGCCGTCTGACCAAGGCGACCAGCACACACACTGACACCACCCAGCTTGTGTTCACCACCGTTACACCAAAACAAACACATGTTTTACGGTACTTTATTTTCCTCTTTTGCTGACAAACTGTCCTTTCATTTTAGGCTAGTTTTAACTATTGGATTAACTGGAGTAATTGGGTTTTTAACTAATAATTTAAAATGCTGGGTGACTGGTAAATAGATTTATATCCACTTGAATTGTATTTATTTTTAAATTGACTTGACACTTTAATTAGTTGTAGTTTTTTTTAATCAATCAATCAGCAGCTGAAGATAAACAATGGAGCTGCTAGTGGGGACTCAACAGCACTGTGTGCGGGTGGAAGTTGGTACTGCAATGGCACTTACAGGTAAGCGGCTGTCAAACTCGTTTTTTTTTTAATTGAGGGCCACATTTCAGTTATGGCTGCCCTCAGAGGGCCGTATGTAACATCAAATAATATATGAATATAAATGTATAAGGAGTCGCTTCATTCTATAGTTGCACAATTGCCTATGCATTTAATTATTGTATATATATTTTATGTAGACTGTAAAAAAAAAATTAAAAAAAATACATTTTGCGGTAAAACATTGTCAGCTTTGTCGCCAGAATAAAAATAAAACATTTTTAATTTGGAAAAACCGTACCACTTTTTTATGGTAAAATTCCACAAATTCCAAAGTACCACTGTTTTTAATGTAGAATTCTGGCTTTTATTGTAAAATCTACTTTTACATTTTTTTTACAGCATAGTACTGCAAGTAGAAAAACAGTACCACTGTTTTAACGGGAAAGTTGGGGCCACTGAGCTTTTTTTTCTATCGCAAAATCCGTTGTTTTTACAGCATATTACTGTTAGCGGAAAATGGTACCTTTTTTTTTTGTTGCGGTATTATTCTGGTGACTGAGCTGTCTGATTTTTTTTTTTACCATAAAATCTATTGTGATTTTTACAGTGTAAAACTTGATGGACAGCTTGCTTTAATATCATAGGTCAAGCAGATGTTTATGTACCGTATTTTCCGGACTATAAGCCGCTACTTTTTTCAGACGCTTTAAATACTGTGGATTATAAAACAGTGCAGCTAATGTTTTTATTTTTTTTCGATAACCACCGTAATGTTTTATGTTCAATAAATAATTTTCATATTACACTGACACACACTAAAAAGGTGTGTTATTTTTTGTGCTATGGCGCCATCTTTTGGATGAGTTCGTTCACTGCAGGTGCTGCGGCTTGAAAATGTACTTTCTTTTTTGTGCCTTGAACTGGAGGTATAACAGTCAATAACGGTTGTGCTTGAAAGGATTCTTCATCACTCCAACCAACGTTTGTAAGTTTTACAGTATAACTAAACTATTCATACTTACTAAACCGTCACGTGTGATGTCTGTAGGTGTGTTTTCATAGATATTTGTACGTGCTAACATAATGTAATCAAGCTAGCGTCATTAGCATTAGCGAATATGCTAATACATTTACAAGTCTGTTAGTATTATTTAACTTACAATGACGTTCTTTTTGTATTGTTTCAGTTTTGTAAATTCACCAAAACATCACTGAAGATTAATTGAATCTGTTTAGCTGATTGGAGAGATAGCTCCTATAGCTAGTGGGTCCATCACGATGACTTTTGTATTGTTTGATCAGCCGTTTTATTGCCGTGTTACAGGCATCTTTTGGAAACAATTAGGGATGTAAATAAAAATTTGCAAAATCTTTCGTACTGGCATATATCTGCGGTTTATAGTCCGGTGCGGCTAATATATGTAAAAATATTTTTTTCTGGTGTGCTCTGTAGCCCGGAAAATACGGTGTTTATTTCAACAAAAAAATGGTTGATAATAAATTTGTTGCATTATTATATAAAAGTCTAAAATAAATGTCACTGTATGCAGTACAGCTTTTTTTCCTGTCAAAATGGAGATAGCTATGAAGACAAAGTATTTTATTGACACATATTATTATTTCCAGGCTTCCGCGAGCCATATAAAATGACGTTGCGTGCCAGACGTGGCCTCCGGGCCTTGACTTTGACATCTGTGCTTTTAAGAGCCAATATGGAGGTTTTTGCACCTTTTAATAGGATTTGGTTACCTGATGGGTTGATGTTTGACATGATCAAGGTGACTGTAAACAGCACATTTAAACTTTTATACTGAAATGTGTGTCTTCTCTGTAATTATGCATACAATTATGTCAGGTTTGTTGGTATGTCATGCATTGTGCGTACATATTCATTTTACAGTGCCTTTAAATCTTTTCATCATACTTCTACGGTTTGATGGCTGAGAAGATTGCTCAAAAGAACTATTTTGCGTACAAAGAGTTATGTTTACTTTTGCAGCCGCAGTCATGTTTTCTATCTTTTCCACCACTCAAGGCCTGATCAAGTGTCGCTAGAAGGAAGTCGCTGACCGTTCATTAGCATTTGGACTGCATGCTTTTCTTTTCAATCTAAATGTAACAAAGCTACTATCCAAACATAGCCTCTTTTGGTCCTTGCTGGCGTCCAAGCGTGAAGACACATTGACTGGTTATGCAGTGAATTGTTACAATGTGTGCCTTTGGGAAGGCTGCACGCTGACATTGAATAGTTTGTGGGGGAGGGACATCTTTTTTTGGTATGTTTTTACAGACAATGTAGTACAGTACTGCCTTGTTTCATGGTATTTTATCATGTCAAACTACATTTAATGCCTGGATGCAATATAAATGCAACATAAAATCATGAATATGAGCATATTCTACTTGTTACACTGTGATGATTGTTAGAGGTTAAAGTGATGATCTTTGTCAGATCTTACTGTACTGTATTGCTCATTGTAACGTTTTAGGATGAAATACATTCTTTTTTCTTTACAAATGAAATGATTAAACTGTCATTAACATACATTGTATTCTTTTTATGATGCCTTCTATTGTCTGTTTTTAATTTTACTGCTGAATGCAGATGTTTCCCAACCTTTAAAAAAAGTACAAAACATAATTTCACCCCAACAAAAATGTATGAATGGCAACAGGTGGATACACACATTGTGTAAGTGGACATGCCTGTCACTATACATTGCTGCCATGTATAATAAACAGTCATTTTCAGGACAATTAAGTGAAATGTGATCATTTGTGTCTGCACAGGGGTTTGGAATCACTGCTGTGCAGTAAGTACACTTGCTTATTTGTTTAATGGGCAGTTAACATTCCTGTTCTGTGGGGGCTGCTTGAGGCCTTTCTGCATGTTTCTTCTCTAGTCCAGTTGTGTAACCACCTTCTTTTTGAAGTCATGTGCACAAACTGTTGATTCAAGGTAGCATGTTGGTAACGATTGTTGAAGTCAACTTGACATTCATTCATGTGTCTTACTCTTGACAAATATATTCCTCATGAGGGATGTGAAATCATTATGTCTTTGTGATTTTGTTGTTGTACTCTTTTACTCATAATATTTTGTCTTATTATCCAACTCAGTTTAAATGTGCAATGTCCCGATAATGCGGGAGTGTTGGAGATAAGAATTGAAATATTTTCATGTATGAATTATGTGGAGGTTAATTTGTGTCTTTATTACAAAAACTTTTTTGGAAACTGAATTTTGTGAACTGGATTTTTTGACACATTGAATACAAATGTGTGAGCAACATTAGTGTTTTTAAAAATTCAGTTTGTTAAAATAGTGTTTCAAAATTCAGTGTGTAAAAATGTTGTGAGAAAAAACTCAGTGCAGAAGAATTCATTTGAAAAAAATTCAATGCAGAAATATTTTTTGCTTCAAAACTCAAGACCCACTTATGGTAACTTGAGACTGAAGCACCTAATTGGTTGGTTCTGAGACAGGATCGATTGATTCAGTCTTAATTTACTTAATGGGTGTTAAATTTTGAAGCAACAAATATTTCTGCACTGAATTTTTTTATAATGATTTTTGCTCACACATTTTTATTCAATGACATTTTCAGTACAATGTGATGTAGAAAAAAATTCAGTTACATACATTCCGTTTAAAAAAAAAAAAGCTTTCATAATAAAAACACATATTAACCTCCATAGAAATACTTACAAAGTTGTGTTAAGAGAGGTATGGTACAGTAGTACCTCGGTTTTCGTATGATTCCATTTTCGATGACACATTTTAGTACAGGGGTAGGGAACCTATGGCTCGCGAGCCAGATGTGGCTCTTTTGATGACTGCATCTGGCTCTCAGATAAATCTTAGCTGACATTGCTTAACACGATAAGTGATGAATAATTCCGCTGGAAATCAAAGTGTTAAAAATAACGTTCAAAATATAAAACATTGTCATGCATTTTAATCCATCCATCCATCCGTTTTGTACCACACCTGTTCAAGGTTGCCGGTGGCTCAGCCAATCCCAGCTGTCCTTCGGGGTAATGGTAAGAAGTATTTTATTTATTATTGGTTAGCTTCAGAATAACAATGTTATTAAAAATAATAAGAGACTTATTATACTCTAAAAATGTTGGTTTTACTTAAAAATGCACGCATTAAGTTGTATTCAGTGTTAAAAAAATATTATATGGCTCTCACGAAAATACATTTTCAAATATTTGGCTTTCCTGGCTCTCTTGGCCAAAAAGGTTCCCGACCCCTGTTTTAGTATAACATCTTAGTATAGCATCTGGGGGGGTTTACCCACATCTGCGGTCCTCTCCAAGGTTTCTCATAGTCATTCTCATCTACGTCCCACTGGATTGTGAGTTTGGATGTCGTTGTGGCTTGTGCAGACCTTTGAGACATTGATTGATTGATTAGTTATAGTAAGTAGTGTTTAGCGCCTTGTATGGCAGCTTTCACCAATAGTGTGTGAATGTGACGTATAATGTAAAGCACGTTGGGTATCATTCCAGGTATACTAAAGCACTATATAAATAAATATTATTTACCATAGTAGGACCAAACATTACTGTGTGTTTAACAAACTAGTCCGTTTGCCAGTAATATTGTGCGGGATCAAGTACCCAAACAGAATCTCAGTCTTAGTCCTTTTTCCCCACCAATTATAGTCAAAATAAATATATAATATATAGAGATTACTGATAAATAGATGGCGGATATTGATGGAATATTGATGAAGGAAAGAAAGAAGAAAATATGTTTTGTAACAGGAGTTAAAACTTAGAACATTTCATATCTTAAAAGGATCCACACATGAAATTATGTGAATTATGAAATTATGAGTTAGTACAATCTTTTTTCATCCATGAAATAGTTTCTTAATAAAACAAATACACACTACAGTAGACAAAAGAGCAACATTCTATCCTATATTATACAAATATGCTAGATATAAATACATATGTATCTAAATACCTATTGTTCTTCACAGGACTCCACAAAGCAAACTAAATCAAAGTCGCAAAGAAAAAAGTCTTCAACTTTTGCATCACGTTTGGTTTCGTCCCCGCGGAAACCTTTGAAGCCCCGTCGCACAAAAGGGATGTTTTTTTTTGTCCCCCACCCAGACACCTGGGGTCCACAGGGCGTGTTGTTTATGGACCCTTATACACTGTTACCACAGCTGGGTGGGATACGCTTTTACATCGGATTTAAGAAGGAGTCACTGAAGCTCACCTTTTTTGTTGTGTTTGGCCACAGGGGAGAGACTCCAGTCCCCCTCATTGTATGAATCCATGAGGTCATTAGTTTAAAGATTCAAAGATAGTCGGTTTTTGTCAAATCATCTCTTGAATTTATCAATCTCTTCCGTTATTATTTTTATTAGTTTCTGTGGGTTCTCTCCTGCATAAAATGCGGTTGTGTTGCAACCGCAAATAGTTATAACTTGAAGTCCTTTACTTTACAAATGTTGTCCGAGTGTTGATCCCTGGGGTACGCCGCAAGATATATATGGAGCTGTATTAAATATTTATGATGGTCGTACGTTACTACAATAACTCAACAATACATTCCTGAACAGTTACTATTTTTTTCTTATTCGGGACAAAATCAGCAAAAAGCCAGCGGACTGTTCTGATAATAACACACTTTACGCAAAGGGGTTGACCTAAATAATTCAAATACCTCGGTTTTCATTCACCCCGGTTTTTGCCAAATGTTTGCCTCGGTTTTTCTTTTCATATGGTCAAGCATTGCGCTTAATAATTGAACTAGTTGATTTGCCATTCTGTGGAATCGTTGCTTTTTAGGGCCAAAGAAAGTTGCGAGTGGCAGGACTTTGAGAATGAAGGTGGGAAACATTATTGAATTCAACTCATAGCAAAGTACAAAGGTGGTGTCCGTGTGGCA
Organism: Entelurus aequoreus; assembly: GCF_033978785.1. Taxonomy (NCBI): domain Eukaryota; kingdom Metazoa; phylum Chordata; class Actinopteri; order Syngnathiformes; family Syngnathidae; genus Entelurus; species Entelurus aequoreus. The sequence continues at coordinate 22,759,460 of NC_084754.1, forward strand.
TCGCTAAGAAGAGTCTTCAATAAAGGTAAAAGTTAAATGTTAATTTATTCATTTTATTCGTCATTTATGTTTTTTACATTATTTTCTGAATGTAAAGTTATAAATATTCACTATAAAGTGTTTGGGTGTATGGAGCGGAGTTGGATTTACATTATTTATCGTGGGGAAAAAGTGCTTATAGGTTTTCGTACGATTCGTCTGACATTTTGGAACGCAGTACGTACACCGCTCTACTACTGTACACGTGTTCTAAGAATACAATAAAAACGTGAAAAGTGAAATCAACAGTAAAATATGAATCTTTGAGATGATTTCTCCTGCTACGTAGTCATGATAACACCACCTTGCATCATCATATGAAGTAGTAATTGGACTACCATCAAACGGCAATAATGATAAAGTCAGAGTTGTTTTGAGTAGTTTAATAAATCACTACCGTTTTGAACGCAACAGACGATAGAACAGCAACGAGGCCAAAATGTCAACCATTTTAGAAATCATTTTGTTCATGAATACATCATCTTCGCAACAGGCGCATGCACGTCTGTGTGAGTGTAATAGAAGCCAGTCAATTTCAAGTAAAGCGCTGGCGATCCGGGAGACTGCCCGTTATCTTAGCTCAGCAGTAGTACGCTGGTCTCTCACACAGGCGATGTGGGTTTGAGCCCCACTTGAAGTAGTAGGAAAAAACAACTCAGCCAAGAGAGAGAGCGAGTACACAATTGCTCGACGAAGCTGAGCTGTTTGTGATTGACATCTATGAACTCCAATCATTGCATTCTGCCGTCAAAATCGAGGGCCCTTGATTGGGTGGGGCCCCTGGGCTTCAACTAAGGTAAGCCCTTGAGCATAATAACCACAGCTCTCTTTAAAAATCATTGCATTTTTACATTACTTTGCATTTCTATTTTTACGACTCATTAAAAGCTGAAAAATCCCATTTCAGATTCCTTGTGAATGGCTGGCAACCAGTCCAGGGTGTGTCGCCAAGCTGTTGTCCAAAGTCAGCTGGGATAGGTTCCAGCCCCCTGTGACCCTGAACAGGATAAGCTATACAACATTAATGTATGAATGAATGAAATTCGGATGTACTGTATTTATTGGTTCAAACTACGTGTGGATGAGTTATATATGGCAAACTGGCAACATTCACTAGTAGTAAAGTACTAGTAAAGATAAAGTACTAGTAGTAAAGTACTGAATACTGTACTAACAACCAACATGCACATTTTGGTATGATCAGATACGTAAGTACAAGGCCAGTGTTTCGATAACGACAATTATACTTTTTACCTGACATTCTTTCAAGATTGTTGAAGGATTTTGTGGTTCTGTCCTTATTTTGTCAATCATAATTATCGTGATTGTCGTCATGGACATAATTTGGGTGGGGGACAGTGGGGACATGTCCCCTACACTTTTTCAAAAAGCAGATGCCTATTGAATGGAGACAAGTCAAACACTAGCGCCAGGCGGAAAACGGACGCTTAGGCTGATGCTTGTCACTTTAGATCGTCCACAAGTTCGTTGATTGGCTTTCTGTGCCAACGTGACAATGACTGACAGCACACAGCAGCTGAACAATCAACAGTCAGATGCGACATAAGAGCGAGTTAGCTACCACAGGTAAAACAAATAAAAAATCCAAACAAGCGGAGTCTAGTTCTCTACTCAAGTTATGTTAGTCATGTTGCTGACTAAAATTTGCATGAAAGGAATAAGAGGTGTTTGCGATTCCTGGTCGCGCAACGGCTTAAGTACCAGTCTTTTCAAGGCCTACTGAAACCCACTACTACCGACCACGCAGTCTGATAGTCTATATATCAATGATGAAATCTTAACATTGCAACACATGCCCATACGGCCGGGTTAACTTATGAAGTGCAATTTTAAATTTCCCGCGAAACTTCCGGTTGAAAACGTCTATGTATGATGACGTATGCGCGTGACATCAATCGTTGAAACGGAAGTATTCGGACACATTGTATTCAATACAAACAGCTCTGTTTTCATCGCAAAATTCCACAGTATTGTGGACATCTGTGTTGGTGAGTCTTTTGCAATTTGTTTAATGAACAATGAAGACTGCAAAGAAGAAAGCTGTAGGTGGGATCGGTGTATTAGCGGCTGGCTGCAGCAACACAACCAGGAGGACTTTGACTTAGATAGCAGACGCGCTATCCGATGCTAGCCGCCGACCGCATCTATGATTGGGTGAAGTCCTTCGTGGCTCCGTCGATCGCTGGAACGCAGGTGAGCACGGGTGTTGATGAGCAGATGAGGGCTGGCTGGCGTAGGTGGATAGCTAATGTTTTTAGCATAGCTCTGTGAGGTCCATAGCTAAGTTAGCTTCAATGGCGTCGTTAGCAACAGCATTGTTAAGCTTCGCCAAGCTGGAAAGCATTAACCGTGTAGTTACAGGTCCATGGTTTAATAGTATTGTTGATTTTCTGTCTATCTTTCCAGTCAGGGGTTTATTTCTTTTGTTTCTCTCTGCAGTTAAGCCCGATGCTATCACGTTAGCTCCGTAGCTAAAGTGCTTCGCCGATGTATTGTCGTGGAGATAAAAGTCACTGTGAATGTCCATTCCGCGTTCTCGACTCTCATTTTCAAGAGGATATAGTATCCGAGGTGGTTTAAAATACAAATCCGTGATCCACAATAGAAAAAGGAGAAAGTGTGGAATCCAATGAGCCCTTGTACCTAAGTTACGGTCAGAGCGAAAAAAGATACGTCCTGCACTGCACTCTAGTCCTTCACTCTCATGTTCCTCATCCACGAATCTTTCATCATCGCTCAAATTAATGGGGTAATCGTCGCTTTCTCGGTCCGAATCGCTCTCGCTGCTGGTGTAAACAATGGGGAAATGTGAGGAGCCTTTCAACCTGTGACGTCACGCTACTTCCAGTACAGGCAAGGCTTTTTTTATCAGCGACCAAAAGTTGCGAACTTTATCGTCGATGTTCTCTACTAAATCCTTTCAGCAAAAATATGGCAATATCGCGAAATGATCAACTATGACACATAGAATAGATCTGCTATCCCCGTTTAAATACAAAAAATTCATTTCAGTAGGCCTTTAATCCTACATAAAACATAGAGGTGTAGATTTTGATCAGCTCCCAGAGGATGTTGGCGTCATTGATGAAGGTGTCCAGGTGCTATCAGGGGTGTCAAACTCATTTTAGCTCAGGGGCCGAATGGAGGAAAATCTGTGCACACACGGGCCGGACTAAATAAAATCATGGCATTAAAACTAAAAAATAAAGACAACTTCAGATTGTTTTCTTTGTCTTACTTCAGCCAAAAATAAAACAAACACATTCTGAAAATATTTCTATAAAAATATAGAAAAAAATACCGGCAGCGGTAAAGTTTAGATCCAAGAAGGAAAGAAGAAAGTGAATTAATATTTATAACTGAATACATTTACATATGGATAAAAAAAAAAAATTGTGTAGTTTATTTTTTTTAATGAATTAAGTAACGTTTATGACAACCTTTTTCCAAAACACAATATAAAATGCGAGATATAACAGGATAATGCATACATTTATCATTTGTTTTCAAAATGCTTACAAAAAAGTGGGGCACCAAAAATTTACTGTGGGACCCCATTTTTATGACTTGATGGGGTCCCTGGCACCTCATTTTGAAAATTCCTAGCACCAACACTGATGGAGTATCGGTGCGTGCAAAACAGCAGCAGGCGGCTGTGGCCTGCGGGCCGGTTCTGATACTAATCAAATATCATTCTGGGGGCTATAGATCATTCATTTGTGGACCGGATCTGGCCTGCGGGCCTTGACTTTGACACATTGGTGCTAGATGGACTGACGGATTTTGCCACCCCCTGTGCCTTGCTTTTATCTACGGCCTGAATTGAAGTCTGACCTCAGGTACTATTTTTCATTCATTCAAAAGATCATGATTGAAGTGGATGCACACAGACGTTCCAGCCAAAATCCAGGTCCCCAAAAACTGCTTGGAAAAAAAAAACTCTTTAAGTGTGCAAAAATGTGTTTTTTTTAGGACCCTGTTTACTTGATATTTCATATGACTGGTTTACCTGCTGGAACAAATTCATTAGGCTGTTTGTGTGAATGTCTAAAGGCTCTGAAGTATACAAACATTTTCTTTGTGATCATCTTTACTTGATATTTGAGTCAAAACAGGCGTCGGGGATGCAACAATAAACAGTATGGTAAACTGCGGTAAAACTCCATACGTTTAGTCTTACCATTTTTATATAAAGTAACACCATGATTGATAACTGCACTTCAATAAACTCACGGACCGTTGATTCTGCTCATTTCCTGGAGAACTAAGCTAGCACCAGCACTTTTTGTGCACATTCAACAATAATGGGATGATAACATCCATCCATCCATTTTCTTCCGCTTATCCGAGGCCGGGTCGCGGGGGCAGCAGCCTAAGCAGGCACTTCGTCCAGCTCCTCCCGGGGGATCCCGAGGCGTTCCCAGGCCAGCCGGGAAGCATAGTCTTCCCAACGTGTCCTGGGTCTTCCCCTTGGCCTCCTGCCGGTCGGACGTGCCCCAAACACCTCCCTAGGGATCGGTGCGGCGTCTTCAGTAATGCGGACGCTGTATCGATCCGTTGTGGTGAAGAAGGAGCTGAGCCGGAAGGCAAAGCTCTCAATTTACCGGTCGATCTACGTTCCCATCCTCACCTATGGTCACCATAACCATGATATGAAATGTTTATATTTCTGCATCCCTAGTTTACATTATTGTTTTGTTTTCCACTGCATTTTTAGTTACAGTGTAATTATGCAGGGCCACCACTCCCTATAAGCAGTTCTAAGTTTTATAAGTTCTGCGTAGGACGCCATGATCCGTCAAGGGCCCGTTTTGCATGAAGAAGCACATCTAAAATGTCAGTGAATGAATGACAGGGCGCTTCATTTGACATTTTTGCGCACATTTATTCCTAGCCCCCTCCTGCTCTATCATTGATAAGATTATAATGTAAAATCAAGATGGACTAAAACATTTGTTTTGATTTAAAAACAAAAAAAAAGAGAGAACAATTTAATTCCCATTCATTTGTTTTGTTCCAAAACTTGCATCAAATTCAATTCAAATTTGAATAAAAAAGTATAACAATTGTTTCACATAAATGAAAACTTTTTGGGAAAACATGAAAACACGTGTTTCACTTGTGTCCTATCTGCAAGTACACAATCTGTGTTTATTTGCAGTGAACTTGTGCTTCAGCTCTTTCTGAAGGTGCATGTTTGTATTCCTGTGTTCTGTTTGAAGGGAACGACCCCCATTGGGGAAACATATAAACAGGAACTTGGACCAACTTCTTTGGAGGTTTTTCCTCATCTTCCTATACACTCCCTTGTACTTGTTGTGTTTCACCCAGCATTGTTTTCCTTGCAGGAAATACTTAGTTGAGGTTTATTTGTCAGTTTGCAGTATTTCACAGTGTCATGCATCTGTGTAAGTGTAGACTAGAGGGGGGCGAATTGGTCCAAATTATCAATATGGATCTACACCTTGATATCCACTGTAATGATACCAAGTACAAGAGCGTATCTAGTCAAAACTACTATGATTACATCAATATTTTTTATTGTCACAAAATCTTTTTTCTTTAAAAAAAAATAAAAAAATATTATGTTTATAAATTCAGGAAATGTGTCCCTGGACACATGAGGACTTTGAGTATGACCTATGTATGATCCTCTAACTACTTGGTATCAGATCGATACCTAAATTTGTGGTATCATCCCAAACTAATGTAAAATATCCAAATAACAGAAGAATAAGTGATTATTACATTTCAACAGAACATGTTAAAACAGAAAATAACCAGATATTAACAGTAAATAAACAAGTAGATTAATAATCAATTTTTACAGCTTGTCCTAAATAATTTTGACAAAATAATGGAATGAGAAATGACACAATATGTTACTGCATATGTCAGCAGACTAATTAGGAGTCTTTGTTTGCTTACTTACTACTAAAAGACAAGTTGTCTTGTATGTTCACTATTTTATTTAAGGACAAAATTGTTCTTCGATTGCAATAACAAACATATGTTCAATGTACCCACATTTTTTTGTTAAAATAAAGCCACTAATGCCATTTTTTGTGATCCCCTTTATTTAGAAAAGTATTGAAAAGTATCGAAATACATTTTGGTACCAAAATATTGGTATCGAGACCACCCTACCTGGCTGCATGGATCATCAAATACCTAATCGGCAGGCCGCAGTACGTGAGGCTGCGTGACTGTTCTTCAGATGTGGTAGATTGCAGCAGCCTTGCTACCCAAGGAACGGTGCTCTCACCTTACCTGTTCACGCTCTATACCTCAGACTTCAGGCAAGACTCCAACCTCTGCCATCTGCAGAAGTTTTCAGACGACTCCGCAGTGGTGGGATGTGTGTCTGTGGTTTTTTGTGGTGTGCAATACGGATGTGACTGTTTTTTTTGTTGTATTTTATCTTTTATTTATACAAATTAGTGAGCAATATGTAGTATTTATTACTACTTTACATATGTTACTGTATGTAAAATCCTGCACTGCAACACAAGAAATTTCCCCATTGTGGGTTGAATAAAAATCTATCATACCCTATTTTATCATATATAAGAATAGATTAAAAAAAATAGGTAAATACAACAGAAAATATACATTATAAACAAATAAATATATGGAGATCTCTACTGACATAATTAAGGCAAAATATGTCACAATCCTTTCAAAACTTCATATGGCTCATTTGGAAGACGACCAACATTGTTTTATAAATATCTCCGCCTTGACTCCATGGTTTGAGTTACATTTTTTGGGACTTAAACAGATTGCAAATACAAAAACATAGGTCCCAACTGGTATGGAAAGTTGGGTTTGCATAATAGGTGCCCTTTAATCTAACAATCGTAGGTTTTTTTTCACTTTCTGATGTTCCCTTTGAGTTAAAAAGTATCAATATTGGTATCAGCAATACTGTCCCTGTACTGTCCACTACTCTAGACAAAGATAAAACTAGATTGGAACAGAAAACGTCAGCTGTTGAGGTCAGATTAAAAAGTCCATCAGCAATTCTGTTAGTATCAGATTTGGTATCCCACTAGATGTTTTCAAAGTGTCACACGACTCATACCAGCGATATCAGATTCTCTGAGAGAGAAGTTGGAGGCAGAGAAACAGAGACGTGTACCACACCCACACTTCAGTGACAATTCTGCTTTGGTAAACATTTTCCCACCAGTGCACAAATGTCTGTCATGACTGCAATTATTATATGGAAGTGGGCGAGTTCTTTGATTTATTCAGGCACCCTAATGTAGGCGCCACATTGTCAAGTTCTTATGTCATTTCAGCTGCCTGAACTTCAAACAGACCTGAGTAGACAGTATAGGATGCTTTGTCAACTCAACTCGAGTACGTTTTCTTGTGTTGAATATCGCACCTCAAGTACTAACAAGATCTTGTCAGGTTAGGATGATAACTTATTCATCCAAGAGGGATACTTTGGCACCAAATTACCACTAAAAGTTAAGGAACTTTAAATTCCTGGAACCTTTAATTCCTGCAATGATAGGTTCCTGTGGTCCTGTGTGGTTTACGTTTTCAACGCTAATAACTACACAAATGGTGTGTCGCTGACCACTTTTACAACATGTAACAAACCAAATAATGAAGACTAGATGTGTTTAACCTACTCTAGGGCTGTAACGATAATGATAGCCGCGGTAAAACCTCTTGACGGTTAGTATTACCTCTTTAAATTGAAATGATCGAAAAAGTTGTTTGCATTCATCTGGGCGCTGTGCTGGGCGCACCTCCAAGCACGCTTCTGCGCTCGCCACTCCGGCTGCAGAAAGCAGCTGCTTTCCATCAGCACTCAACACACCTGTCGCTGATGAGCTCCCTGGGCTTCTTAAGCCAGTGCAGACCTGCGTTCCGGGCCAGAACGTAGCGATCTGTTCCCGTACAGTAAGCCGTCAGATCTAGCTCTATGCACACTCTCTCTCTGTGTTTCTCCCTCTCCGTGTTCATTTGTCTCGTGTCCCTTGTCATCTTCCAGCAGCATTCCTCCGTTCCCGCGTCACGTGCTGCGTGTCTCGTCTCCCCGTATTCCCCTGTGGGTCTCTGGCTGCCCCTTTTGGATCTCGACCTCCCGCCTGGACACAGACTTTTGACGCCTCGCTCCTGCCCTTGACATCACGCCTGCTCACGGACCTCCGAGCTTGCCTTGCCCCTCTTGGACTTCCGCCTCTCACTCAACACGCACCTTCAACAACTCCCGGTAACACTCAACACATAATCACTACACATAGTCGCACACATATACATTTTGGTTTAGTTATGCCTGCGATGAGGTGGCGACTTGTCCAGGGTGTACCCCGCCTTCCGCCTGAATGCAGCTGAGATAGGCTCCAGCGACCCCCCGCCACCCCGAAAGGGACAAGCGGTAGAAAATGGATGGATGGGTTTAGTTACACGCCTCATTGCATATTGTATATATAAAATAAATAGAGCTAAAACGGCGTTCTGCATTCTGTGCCGTCCTCTTCCCCTGTACCTTAACAAAAACAACTGTTTGACCAACAAGCGTTCAACATCACAGCCCGCCCCTTAAAGGTTCCTGGGGAACTTTACAAAGTACCTACAAGTGACTAGGAACTTGAAGGTACCTCTTGAAACTTTATTTATGTGGTTGTTTTTTGTTTGAAATGCAAAAAACAAACAAACAAACATTAATATACCAGAGTAAATTGAAAGTTTCTGCGGTGGAAAAGGCTTTTTGTTAAATGCTAGGTAAATAGTATTTGCTTCTAACAGTATATTATTCTGAGAACAATCATCCTTTGCAGTAGACATTTGTGGACTTGCATAACAGGGCTATTTTTTTCTGACCTAAAAAACTCTGGCAAAAAAGACTCCGAACAAAAAAACCACTGCAGTGGACAATGCTTCTCAGGAGGATTTCTGAGAGCTAAACAATAGTGTAACATACCAATAGTCCAGATGTCGGCAACTCAAAATGTTGAAAGAGCCATATTGGACCAAAAATAAAAAAATTGAATCTGTCTGGAGCTGCAAAAAATGTAAAACCTTATATAAGTCTTATAATGACGGCAACACATGACGTGTTTATATTAGCTTACTATCAAAATGACTATGCAAATCTTTGTTGATAGAATTTTTTTTTACATTTTTACAACATTTAAAAATATTAGTAAAACGGAGGTTTCTCATAGGGTGAGATAACTCCTGGAAATTACTGGCTTGGAATGACCAAATATATAGATGTTTTGTGCCCAAGTTAAAGGACTTCTAATGGGTTTAATGTTTGCGGTGGTCTGGAACAACATGGCACACAAACAACTATCATACATGCAGCCAATATTACATACAGATAATGTGTCATGAGACATGCAAATACAAATTAAATACACAGAGGATACAAGCAAAATAAATTAGCTCAAATATACTCACAAACAATGCATAATGATGCATTATGTACTAAATAGCATGTTAGCATCGATTAGGTTGCAGTCATGCACTGACAAAATATGCCTAATTAGCACTCCAACAAGTCAATAACATCAACAAAGCTCACCTTTGTGCATTCACGCTCAGCATAAACGGTTTGGTGGACAAAATGAGACAAAGAAGGAGTGGCATAAAACACGTCTTTCTGTGGCAGTATCAGAGAAAGTTGTACATATAAACAAACTACGGTGTGTTCGAGGACCGCTGAAATTAGTAGAACAAAACGGCGCTCGCCAAATCCTCTCATCAGTAAAGCATGTTTAATATAAACAGTGGGATTTCTAACAATTAAGAAGGTTTGTGTAATATTTGCTCTCTTACAGAAACCATATTAAAACAAAAATTCTATTTTTTTCCACCATCTTTTCCATTTTCATAGATTTTTGAAAAAGCTCCAGGGAGCCACCAGGGCGGCGCTAAAGAGCCGCATCTGGCTCCAGAGCCGCGGGTTGCCGACCCCCGCAATAGTCTCTCTGGCCTTCTCTGGTTACAATCATTCTTCAGTTATTACATAAAACCTTTTTTAATTTAAAAAAATGAATCCTTTAGTTTGTGGCTATTACAAGGCGTGGGTTCCCTCCGGGTACTCCGGCTTCCTCCCACCTCCAAAGACATGCACCTGGGGATAGGTTGATTGGTACCACAAAATTGGCCCTAGTGTGTGAATGTGAGTGTGAATGTTGTCTGTCTATCTGTGTTGGTTCCGCCCGAATACAGCTGAAATAGGCTCCGTGACCTCGAAAGGGACAAGCAGTAGAAAATGGATGGATGAATGTATTTTTACAGCATGTTTTAAAGAGATTTATTAACATTTACAAAATTACTTCTTGGTATTTTATATTTGTCAATGCATTGACTCAATGTATTCTTATTTAAGGGGTTTTGTGGGTGGAATAGAGGCACTCACATTGACTCCATTGTTAAAATGAGGTGAGTTGGGATTCTTTTATCGTTTATTTATGACTTACAATGCATGATAAAAGAAAAACGTGTGTTCTTGTCTTACATAATGATTGTGAATATTAGGTCAAATTAAAAAAGTTCAGATTCTCTTTAAGAAATGTTCTATATCCTGTGAATGTGCTGATGCTGAGGTGAAAGTGAGAAAATAAATACATGTCGGGAAAATGGCAATTTCAGCAAAAGTGGCTGGCTGGCTAACTTTTCAAAATGTGGTTAAAGCTCGTTGATGGTGAACTCAGAGATCCATATGTATGTTGTAAAATTATGTTAGGATTAGCTTTATTATTTGGGTTTAGGGGGCCCCCGTCATGAGGCCCGCCCCCTGACTTGTTCTGCCACCGCTGGTAACAAAAAGCTTCTGTCCTGTCACTTAAATCTCATGGTCCGACGTCAATTATACATTTTTTTCCCCCCTACCAGTAGTCGCACAAAAGGATACTTGCAACAAAAACGAAAATGAATGCCTTAAGCAGTAAGATGCAGCAAGCAGATATCAGCAAATTCCTTCTCGATCTGCTGAACTTTATTGAGGGTATGCTTGTATTTCAAAGAAGTTTTTCCAAAGGGAATATATAAATCATGTTTTATGAGAAAACAGTTCTTGGTTGTTTTTGCTTCAACAGAAAGTGGTATTTTTTAAAAAGTTTTCACAAGCATGATGAAGTGAGGAGTTGTATGTAAGTGTGTGTCAAACTGCATCCAATGTTCCCAGGGGTCTTAAGGGCCCGTGAGAGCTTTGCGCTGCACCAAAAAGACAGACACACAGATCAAGATGTAGTTTGGACTCAATTCTCTTACATTCTTAAGGCTTTGGGGAGCCAGACAGAGTCCCCTGGAGCTAAAATATCATATACGTTTGTCTTGTCTGAGCACGGGTTATATAAACTGTCTGCAGCCACGTGTGGGGCACCTGATGCATGTGCGAACAAATATGAGCAGGAAGTGTGCGTGTGGAAGGATGGGCGTTAACTGTTGCGCATTGGTGCTTATCAGTGGTGCAGCACGTTTCTGTTGGTAACCCCGTGGACTGGCACAGGAAGACTGTGCCGTACGTGGCACACCACACTGCAAAAACTGAAATCTAAGTAAGATTAAATATCTCAAATAAGGGTGATATTTGCTTATTTTCTGTCCGGTAAGATAATTCTTCTCACTAAGCAGATTTTATGTTAGAGTGTTTTACTTGTTTTAAGGGTTTTGGTCCTAAATGATCTCAGTAAGATATTATAGCTTGTTGCTGAGATTTGATGACCTATGTTGAGTAAAACATGCTTGAAACTAGAATATCAACTGTTGCAAAGCTGCGTCATTAACACTCACAAGTATAAAACGACTTTTTTAAAGTAATAATTTCTTACTTCAAGCATAAAAAAAAAAAAATCATGATGCCGAGCGCATGTCATTATGTCAAGATAGTGGCACTAGCATTTACTTATTTAAAAATATTTTTCAACATATTGAGCAAAAAGGTCTCTCTTTTTTTTTCTACCAAGAAAAGTGCACTTGTTATTAGTGAGAATATACTTATTTTAAGGTATTTTTGGGTTCATTGAGGTTAGCTAATTTGACTTGTTTTGGAAAGTCTTGTTCTATTGGCAGATAATTTTGCTTAGTTCAAGTAAAATACCCCTTATTTTTGTATTTTTTTTTCTTGTTTTAGAACACTGACTTTTTGCAGTGCATTGTGCTGTGAGAGAGTGTGAGGTATGCAGCGGGAAATTATTTAATGCAGGGGTGTCAAACTCATTTTAGATCGGGGGCCACATGGAGAAAAATCTACTCCCAAGTGGGCCGGACTGGTAAAATCACGGCACGATAACTAAAAAAAAAAGACAACTTCAGATTGTTTTCTTTGTTTAAAAATAGAACAAGCACATTCTGAAAATGTACAAATCATAATGTTTTTTTTTTTTTTACACTTACATGTTGCGATTAATAGTATTCTATCTTTATTTGTCAGTATTTATACTTTCTGAATAAATGATGTGATAATGTGTTATGTACAACAAGGGGGGCCCGACACAGGAAGTCTCGCTCAGCAGGGTTTATTGAGCTTGTGAGGAGTGAGTGGAGTGTGTATGCTACTATGTGTGTGCATGCAAGATTATGTGCAGGAATTAACAAGATAGTATTTACCAGGAGTTTGTTGTTAGTGTGTGTTGGTTGTAGAGGCGAACAAGTCCAAAGGGGCTGGGCAGAAAGAGGTTCTGTGATCCAAGCGTGAGGTCCGTGGGGTGGGAGAGAGGCGTACTGAGGTCCGGGTCCAAAGCGAGGGAAGTCGAGGATTGAGGGAGGCAGTCAGGATCCAGAGAAGTGAGGTGCACAGCTCACTTCTAAGGCGACGGAGAATACTGCGGGAACAGGGAAACGACAGGGACAAGTCAGCACAAGGAGCGAGGGAACAAGGAGAGCAGACACAGGAGAGGAGCCAGAGACGCGAAGCTTACTGTGAACAAAGAACTACGTTCCGACGCTGGATCGTCTGCTGCGTTGGTCTTTATACTGCTGAGGCTCATCAGATCCAGGTGCGCCGATTGCAGATTGCCCGCGGCCGTGTAGGTGCGCTGATTGCAGATTGCCCGCGGCCGTGTAGGTGCGTGGCCGCGGTCTGAGCAGGGCGTGCGGGGCATCATAGGTTTTTTTTGGTTTTTTTTACATATGTAGCATCATCTACAAAGATACAAAGAACTGCTATTGCGACATTTAGAACAACGGTTTCTTTCATTCCAAAATTTCGGCTCATTTTTGTACTTAGCAAACTCATCCCGTGGGCCGGTTAAAGCTGTTCGCGTGCCTGATCGGGCCCGCAGGCCGTACGTTTGACACCCCTGATCTAGACTGAGTTCATTAAAAAGGATGAGAAATCCTTCTGAATACACTTACAACTAGAAGCGTATAAGATAACTAATATGATATTTCTGACCCAAACAATCCTAGAAAATGCTCTAAATCACACATGAGCAGTTCATGTGGGCGTCAACTTCCTGCAGTCACATCTAAAGAGAGTTACTCGTGGAGTGAATTAGTGTCATAAAAGTAATTACCTCATGAGCTTCATCCATGTTTTATAATTGGAATAACTATGATATTGTCTGCTGACTTTCTCAGTTTTGCTGAATGGAGTCATGGAGTTGTTCTTGCTTTTTAGCCAATCACTTTAAAAGTAATGGCATTGTTGTGAATTGCCACCTTCCGCCTCTAGAGGGAGACAAGGCAAATGAAACAGGAGTTTCTTACTGGCGGAATCCTTCAAGTCCATCCTTACGAACCTGGACCTACAATTTAGGAATTGTTTAGGGCACGTATATTTTGACTGGCACAGCTATTATAGACTTTACGGTACTGGTTGATCAGATCAGGAAATCTATTGACCAATTGCATGCGAGCTAAGCGCCACGTGATGCTACTCAACCAATCAAGTCATTGACATATTAAAATTAAAGAGTAAAGATACAAAGAAAAAGCACAACATTTTTTTAGATTGAAACTGTCTCGCCCCAATCCTGAACAATTCATTCACTGCCCAACAGGTGGTAGTGACTGTTCCCTCGGAGTCTATTTTATGATATTACTTCTACTTTGTGTTTAAATCCAGCATATGATTTAGTTGGAGAGAAAGCAATACATTGTCACAATGTATTATCATGCTAACGTTTGCATGCTAACATTAGCATGCTAATAATTTTTTTTTTTAAGCTAACTTTGTAGCCGTACACCTTAGATCAGTGGTTCTTAACCTGGGTTCGATCGAACCCTAGGGGTTCGGTGAGTCGGCCTCAGGGGTTCGGTGGAGCCTCTGCCACGGAGGTAAAGACACATCCGACCTATCGTGTAAATAAAAACTTCTCCCTATCGTCGTATACTGGATACCCCCAAACAAAGTTCCCTCTAATTTTCCATCTGATTCGCAGGTTTTTTGATTGATAATTGAAACTTTTACTAGTAGATTGCAAAGGAAGAGAATACAATATATATAACAGTAGAGTTTACACAGTACAGTATATATTCCGTACAATTGACCACTAAATGGTAACACCCGAATAAGTTTTTCAGCTTGTTTAAGTCGGGGTCCACGTTTATCAATTCATGGTAATGTGTGTAAGGTGTGTAATCTGTTGTGAGTTCATGCACTGTGTTGGTTTTGTTTTTTGAACAAGGTGATGTTCGTGCACGGTTCAGTTTGTGCACCAGTAAAAAAAACGTATAACTTTTTCTTGAATTTGAAAATTAAAACATTTTATTTTACACTAAAGAAGGGTTCGGTGAATGCGCATATGAAACTGGTGGGGTTCGGTACCTCCAACAATGTTAAGAACCACTGCCTTAGAGTAATATAACTTGATACTTGAAACATGTTAAAAGTGCTGTTTGCAACTTCCTCACAGTAACATTTTTCAAAGCAATAAATATAACAAGAACACCACCGGCTAGCTTATGTTACCATTAGTGGTTTAACAGAACACATTTGTTTATATTGCAATTAGAGATGATAAATGCTTTAAAATGTAATATCGGAAATTATCGGTATCGTTTTTTTAAATTATCGGTATTGTTTTATTTTTTTATTTTTTTAATTAAATCAACATAAAAAACACAAGATACACTTACAATTAGTGCACCAACCCAAAAAACCTCCCTCCCCCATTTACACTTATTCACACAAAAGGGTTGTTTTTTTCTGTTATTAATATTCTGGTTCCTACATTATATATCAATATATATCAATGCAGTCTGCAAGGGATACAGTCCGTAAGCACACATGATTGTGTGTGCTGCTGGTCCACTAATAGTACTAACCTTTAACAGTTAATTTTACTCATTTTCATTAATTACTAGTTTCTATGTAACTGTTTTTATATTGTTTTACTTTCTTTTTTATTCAATATATTTTTTTTAAATTTATTTATCTTATTTTATTACTTTTTTTTAAAAAGGACCTTATCTTCACCATACCTGGTTGTCCAAATTAGGCATAATAATGTGTTACTTCCACGACTGTATATATCGGTATCAGTTGATATCGGTATCGGTAATTAAGAGTTGGACAATATCGGAATATCGGATATCGGCAAAAAGCCATTATCGCACATCCCTAATTGCAAATATTTATACAATTTATATTTTTCACAATTACATTTTTTGCCGTCCTGAATAAAATGATTGGTGTTTACACCGTTCACTCACCCAGTCTCGCCAACAACAAAAGCAGCCTATGAGAATCAACAAACATTTTGCAGTCATGTTATGACGGAATGACAGTTAACGCTAACTGTCCAAATTGCTATTATTAGCTAACAACACCTGAAGCCAATGTGCGTGCATGTGTTACATACTTACGTAATTAAGTCATTACGTATGGGAAGCCATAAGGGGGCAGGATATACTGTGTAAAATACATTGAAAAGTTAACACCCTCTAGGCCAGTGGTTCTTAACCTTGTTGGAGGTACCGAACCCCACCAGTTTCATATCTGCATTCACCGAACCCGAACCGTAATCATAAAATGATGTCATTACATTACATTAAATAAATACTAATAAAGATATATTTTACAAACAAAAAGTTACAGGAATGTACACATGAAACCAATGTTTACATCTCATTGTGCAACATGTGAATGCTTTGGTGGGAACTAAATGCGATATCTGAAAGGGGTACACATTATTTCCAAAGTAGGACCCCCCCACCCAGACATACAATACTAGTACACAGCTCATGAAAAACAATATGTTATAGTCATTGTAAGTGGGCCAAAACACTTATATTAGAAAATAATCTCATGGAAATGACTGCTTTCATTTGATTATAATAATAAAACATTTAACTTGTTATTTAGTCAGGTTTGGGACAGGTGTGCTGCAGGTCTGACGTTGCTCACATGTGCTCCACCGAATGCTCAAGGAGTTTTTGCGTTTGCTCACACATATGGAACATTAGAGGGAACATTGTTTGGGGGTATCCATATTATGCCGACAGGGAGAAGTTTGTGTTTACACGATGAGTCGGGTGTGTTTTGACCTACGCGGCGGAGGCTCTGCTGAACCCCTGAGGCCGACTCACCGAACCCCTAGGGTTCGATCGAACCCAGATTAAGAACCACTGCTCTAGGCATATGTGTAAATGTTGCAAACAGCCCCTTTAACTGTTAGCATACTAGCATTTTTTCGCAATTTTGCAGTCGTACACATCGAGTCATATAATTTGGTACTTGACACATGCTAACTGTTAGCAGGCTAATATTTTTAGGTAATTTTGCAACCGTTCACCTCAGTCACATAATTTGATACTTGCTAACCGTTAGCATGCTAACATTAGCATGCTGACTTTTTATTTTGCTAATTTTACAGCTGTACACCTCAGAGTCAGATAACCTGGTACTTGACACATGCTAATTGTTACGTTGCTAACATTAGCATGCTAGCATGCCTGAAATTTTTGGTGGTGGGTCAGGGCATTGGAACAATGTGACCACAGGCGTCAAGTGCGTCCACCGACAGGCGTGAAACCCGAGGTGCAAGTGAGGTAAGGGCCCGTTCAACACTGCTTCGCAGCTTTAATTTTATATTGAAGTGTTAACACGTTTACCACTCTACATAACAGCTAACAGTAATAGGCTGCTTTGTTTGTCTTGTACGTTACAGGCACACATTGTGGCAATACTTTAAATTCTATGTAAGTGGTTATTGAGTTCGAACTGTTTGGGTCTCTGACCTGATATTTTTGGAAAAAATAAATAGGTATGGCACAGGGATGTACGATAAACGGTATTAATACAAACCGCGGTAAAACTCCAGGCGGTTAATATTCCATCCATTTTCTACCGCTCATTCCCTTCGGGGTCGCGGGGGGCGCTGGAGCCTATCTCAGCTACAATCGGGCGGAAGGCGGGGTACACCCCGGACAAGTCGCCACCTCATCACAGGGCCAACACAGATAGACAGACAACATTCACACTCACATTCACACACTAGGGCCAATTTAGTGTTGCCAATCAACCTATCCCCAGGTGCATGTCTTTGGAGGTGGGAGGAAGCCGGAGTACCCGGAGGGAACCCACGCAGTCACGGGGAGAACATGCAAACTCCACACAGAAGGATCCCGAGCCCGGGATTGAACTCACGACAACTATCACAATTATTCAGCTGACCGAACTCAATATAGGTTAGACATGGGCTTATTTGGTACAGCCTAGGTAACGTAGACTAATTTGTTTAACATATCCAACCATATGTCTACTTACTTTTTTTTTTTTTAGCACTATGCAGGAATAAAATGGCATCTACAGTGCCAGGATTCAGGCAAGAGCGCCTGGCCTCTAAAATGCGCCCTGCTGCGCTGAAGGAGCGCTCACTTGCGGCACCTGTTGCTGGGACACATAGGATTCTCTTTATACATTTAACTATGTATATATATTTCCGAATTGGTTCAACCGCCATCCGCCCGAATTTATTTAAAATCTATTTTTTTTCGTCATTCATCCGCCCGACCCGCGGATTACCCGCGGACACCACGGGTGTGCCCGCAAACCGGGCATCTCTACTGGTGAGCTATGGTGTGTAGTGAAGCATGTTTAGCTATTCCTCGTCCTGCAGGGATGATACTTGTAAGAAACGTACTTTATTTGTCGCCATGGAGGCGAGGATTAGTGATTTAGAAGTAGCTACAACAATAAGTTATTCACTGAAATATATTTATTAATTGTGGTTCTTACAAAAAATATATCTTATAAAATATAAAAGCTAAAATGTCTCTTAAAGCTCTGCCCCTTTAATTAGTGCATACTAAATAATTTAACTTTAGGCTACTACTACAACCATATTATTTACCAGCAACATAAAGTGAAACAGAGGCAGAGGTGTCCTGCCACAGTCAGTAACAAATAAACAAAAAACAGTAGTGGTCAAATACAAATAAGGCAACAAGAGAAGTATCCTACACTTCTCTTTTGTAAAGTAAATCTGGACAGCCTATATGGGCATCTACATCAACTATATGATTTGCCTGAGAAGCTGGACAGGACAAAAAAAAATAAAAAAATAAAAATAAGTAGCTACAACACTGCAGACTGCGGCTGGACTTTAGCCACTAGCTAGCTAGCCATGTCTTAAAGCACCTCTTCCTATCACGCCAAATTAAAAGCCAGACAGCATCTCGACAAATTCGACAAATCAGAACCCCCACAGATGAACTTACAGTCATTCCTTCAGTCATTAATGACACCTTCAAATCATTCTACTCTGAACTATATACTTCACAATGCGCTGCTGACAAAACAATCATGATGAGTTTCCTGGATAACTTGAAATTTCCATCCATAACTACTACTCAAGAGAGCGCTTTGGATCAACCTTTAGTAATCCGGGAAATTGTAGATTCAATTAAACTAATGCAGAGCGGCAATGCCCCTGGCCTAGATGGCTATCCTATAGAGTTCTATAAAAAAATTTCAGATAAACTGACTCCTCTCCTTTTAAATATGTACAATGACTCTCTGGACCGGGGTACCTTGCCTCAAACTCTCACCGAAGCGTCAATAACTTTATTACTAAAACCGGGTAAAGTAGATTCTGATTGTAGTTCTTACCGTCCCAGCTCTCTCTTAAACGCTGATTATAAGATTTTAGCTAAAGCACTGGCCCTTCGCCTTGAATCAATTTGACCAAATATCATATCACCTGACCAAACTGGGTTTATGAAAAACCGGCACTCTTTTTCCAACATTCGTTGCCTTCTTAACATTATTTTTTCTCCAGCATCCGAGGAGACGCCAGAAGTGGTGGTCTCTTTGGATGCGGAGAAAGCTTTCGACAGGGTGGAGTGGGGATATTTATTGGAGGTCTTAAAGAGGTTTAACATTGGGTCCAGATATATATCTTGGATAGCACTTCTATACTCTTCTCCTAGGGCTGCCGTAAGCACAAATGGGATGTTATCCCAATTTTTCACACTTGGCAGAGGTACACGCCAGGGGTGGCCTTTAAGCCCATTGTTATTCGTTACTGCAATCGAACCCTTGTCCATTGCTCTTAAATCGGCTGGTATCAGTAAAGGAATCCATAGATGCGGTCTAGAACACACACATTCTCTATAAGCGGATGATTTACTATTGTTTATATCTGATCCAATCTCTACCATTCCAAAGATTATTGAATTGCTAAACAATTTTGGATCATTCTCTGGCTATACATTGAATTTTGCTTAGAGTGAATGCTTCCCTGTGAATAATTTGGCCCTTGAGATCCCTGATGGATATTTCCAATTTAAGATGTCCAGGAACAGCTTCAAGTACTTAGGTGTACATATTTGTCGTAAGCTACCAGCTCTCTACAAGGACAATTTTCCACCTCTAATCGACAAACTTAAATTAGATTTGGAAAGGTGGAATGATTTACACATAACTATAGCTGGCAGGGTAAACTGCGTCAAAATGAATGTGCTTCCTCGATTTTTGTATCTGTTTCAATGTTTGCCTATCTTTTTACCAGAGGTGTGGACTCGAGTCACATGACTTGGACTCGAGTCAGACTCGAGTCATGAATTTGATGACTTTAGACTCGACTTGAGAAAATGTAAAGAGACTTGCAACTCGACTTAGACTTTAACATCAATGACTTGTGACTTCACTTGGACTTGAGCCTTTTGACTTGACATGACTTGCTACTTTCCCCAAAACCCAAAGATTAAAAAGTTATTCAGCGCTCCGTAGCTTTCATTTTGTACGTGTCTGTCTATCTATCAGCGTGTGTGCTGCCTGTCAGCGTGTGTGCTCTCAGTACAACAGCCAATCAAATTAGATCTACGTTGTTTTCATCACACAGCATTCAGCCAATCAAATTGCAGGACAACCAATGAACAAGAGTTGTCAAACAACGCGCCAGTGAGAAAGATTTATACCAAAGTTGGTTTCGTTCGGGTATAAAAACTACGACTTGGTCAACAAAAAACGAATTGCAGTATGCTAAACATGCAGTTCGAATATTACAGACTGAGACGCAACAACTTCTAACTTCGTTCGACATTTGAAGTTGCACACAGAACGGTAAGTTTTGAATGTAAGATAACGTTTATTGGCTAAGTACGTGACTTTTATTTGCTGTGTGGTTAAATGAGTGAGGCTGTAAACTCACTGCTAACGTTATAACCATAGACATCTTATAAGGGTACGCAGCATCGAGCGCTACTGCCTACTGGCGCAGACGAGACGCGGGGCCGCCATCTTGGAGTGGTGATCAGCTCCACTCAGTGCAATTCATTTGGCAGGAACAATGAACTGTCAGCACAATTTAATTCATTTTACCTCACTGAATACCACTGATTTTCAGGCGGTTTTTTGTCATACGTGTAGCTATGATAAAGGACACATGTTTTGGCGTGTTTTATTATTCATAGTTTGCTTAACAGTAATAGAATAATCTTATATGCTATAAGTGACCAGACGTCCGAGATCAAAACTGGGAATATAATCCCAGAGAGGGGGGAAAAAATGGTCAGCTATTTTTAAATTGAAGAAAAAATATGATTAGGTTATATATACATGGGTATATCCTACATAAACAATGTATGAATACATTAGATATCTATATATCTTATAGACTGTATCTCTGTTGCTGCAGCAGCAGAGAGTTTATTCTGTTTTGACACTTTGTATTGATATTTTGTATTCCATTCTTCCCTTAAATTATCATGTTTACAGTCATTGTTTTATATGTATTTTTTATGTATGTCGCTTTGGATAAAAGCATCTGCCAAATACTTAAACATAAACATATATAAACACCTGAAAGTCTTTATATCAGCTAAAACCACCAATCTGTTTCTCTGGATTCGTAATAAAACCAAATTCTGTCTTACCCAACAATGTTAGTATTTGAATATTGTTACTTGAAGACTTATTCCTGGTTACAATTATACTGTTAAGAAAGTATTGTTTTATATTTTGCCTAAAATGAGAATGCATCATAATCAGTGGCGGCTGGTGAATTTTGTTTTAGGTGGGGCTGAAAGTTTGTAAATCAAACCCCTGTCGGGGGGGTCATCCTCCCCCAGAAGATTACTTTGTGATTTTCACATATAAATATTGAAGATCTTTGCTCCTTCTCAACTCTGTGCTAATATTCTTTTCACAAAACAAACCAATAATACGTTAATGTCAAATCTTACTTGTGAAAAGTAGTCCCCCAATTCCTATTTTCAACAGTCCGCTCATTTGAGCAAGATAACGCTGAACACCATCTTTGTTTTCTACCTGTCAACTGTCAGTTTAGGCTGCTCGCTGGCTCCTCATCACCACTTCAAGATGGCGGCCAAATTGCTCGCGTCACAGCAGCCAATGCTGCGTCTACTTATAAGATGTCTATGGTTATAACGTCATTGCAAACACGGCAATCTGTTGCGTCCACTGCAGTTCACTACCTTATTCATACTTTTTGTCAAGTGATTTTTTTTAAGCAGGGTTGCATGAGGTACCTATACATAACGTTACGTTAGTCAATGTATCACACACAGTAACGTAACGTTAGACGGCGGTCAGCAGCACCGCATACTTTAGCCACCTACAAAAAGACAAACGTAGTCAAGTAAAGGTCAGTTAAAATGTATACTATATTAAGAATATGTGTACATATTGCATAGGGCCCTGACATCTAAAAAGTACAACTCTGTTCATTGTTATGTTCATGTATTTGTTATGTTTTTCATGTGTACGCACACATTAACACACATACAGTATGAGATGAGATCAATGAGATAAGGTAAGAACAGGATAGAAACTGCTGTGGAACTAGTTACAATGCAATATGCCATGGAAATACAATGTTAACACTTTTGTGCAAATAAGCACAGTTGCAGTTGTTTTTTCAAATGTGTTTATTCTGTAAAGGAATGAGTTAAATGTTTAAAATGACTAGTTAATAGTGCTATTATGAAGTGCAATGTCAGCACTATTTTTTTTCCTGCAATTTCAAATGCACTTGTTTTAATAAATAAATACAGCGTTTTACAAGCATAAACAATCTGTGTAAATATATTAGTCTGTGGTTAAAAGGACTTGAAAGGACTCGAAACTCAAAATGCAGGACTTGGGACTTGACTTGAGACTTTCCAGTCTTGACTTTGGACTTGACTCGGGACTTGCCTGTCTTGACTCGGGACTTGACTCGAGACTTGAGGGCAAAGACTTGAGACTTACTTGTGACTCGCAAAACAATGACTTGGTCCCACCTCTGCTTTTTACCCAATTCCTTTTTTTGCATAATAAACAAACTAATTTCATCCTTTATATGGAAAGGTAAGACTCCCAGGATTAGGAGAGAGTTCCTGCAAAGGCATAGGTCCGTAGGTGGTTTATCACTCCCTAACCTATAGCACTACTATTGGGCAGCTAACATACACAAAGTGACTCTCTGGATCCAATAACCTGAATTAATCTGGTGCAGGTCTGAAGCTAGTTCCTGTTCTACCTCTCTCTTGGATCTGCTTACATCAAAATGACCTTATAGACCATCCCAATTTACTTGTAGTCCAATTGTCATTTATACCCTTAGAATCTGGTCTCAATTTAGAAATACTTTCGGCCTGCAGGGCTTATCCAACCAATGCCCCATTCACAATAACCACCTCTTCCTCCCTCCTAACACGTTTTCTCTATGGAAGCAGTCAAGCCTTAGCAGGCTAAAAGACTTATATATTGGTGATGTCTTCGCTAGTTTCAGTGAACTGTGTGAAAAATTTGACCTACCAAAATCTCACCTATTTCGATACTTTCAGGTTCGTAATTTTGTTGAATCAAATAGTCTCTCTTTCCCTAATATTCCACCTAATTCGCTAATTGACTCAATTTTAGATATTCCCACAAATCAGAAAGGCCTAATCTCCAAAATCTACATCTTAATATCCCAGTTTGGTAAAACGTCTCTTGATAAAATCTGAGGGAATTGGGAAGAAGAGCTTGTCAGATCTATAGATGATGGAGATTGGGATTATGCCTTAACCCGAATTAACAACAGTACATCCTGTTCAAGGCTTAATTTAATACAATTCAAGGTTGTCCACCGTATTTATTTCACTAATTCCAAACTCTCCAAAATATACCCCAATATCTCGGATACTTGTAACAGATGTTACATGTCACCTGCAAACATGACGCACATGTTTTGGTCTTGTCCCCATTTGCTGGATTATTGGACAACTATTTTCAAACACCTTGCTAAGGCATTGGACTTAAATCTGACACCATGTGCAGAAATGGCTATTTTTGGGACGGTATCAGATTCCCAAATAAGGAGAAAATTTAAGGATAGTATCGCCTTTGCATCCTTATTAGCACGTAGGAGAATTTTGCTGGAGTGGAAGTCACCAGTCTGCCCCGAAGCCTCCTTATGGCTTAAAGACCTTATGATGTATTTAGATCACGAGAAAATAAAGTTCAATCTTAGGGGGGCACCTGGGAAGTTTTATTCTGTTTGGAGCTGTGTGGTTCACTACATAGTTAAATTAAAGACGCTACAGGACACATGAAAAGTTCACCTTTCATAAACCAGCTTCCTTTTTTTTTTTTTTTTTTTTCTTTTTTTCTCTCATTTTATTTATTGTATTTATATTTATTCCGGGTGTATATTTACTATCTGCCTATGTTGAGAAGAAAGTGATGTACTAATTATTTTCCATTTGTGACTGTACCTTTAACTTATGTAGGACCTGGGGGGGTGGGGGGGTTATGTGTGTATGGGGTATGTGTTGGGTTGCTGTTCTTGGAAGTGGGTGGGTAAAAAAGGGGAAAATGTGATTACTGTTTTATTGTATATTGTAATACCTGTCAAATTCAATAAAAACATTTATAAAAAATAAAGCACCTCTTCATGAGGGTGTTTCAGTGTTATAACTTCACCTTTATCTTTAGTTTTTTTAGCCAAAATGCGTCCGTTCTCCCTTTTCTGTCTACATACTGTGTCTGCTTGTAAGTACTCTGTGAACATGCTCCTCTGCTCGTAAACCAGCAATGACACGACGTGACGACAGGGAGCGCGGGGGGTTCTTTTCAGAGGCGGTATTGTACCAAATATGATTCATTCGTATCGCGGTATTATACCAATACCGGTATACCGTACCTGGAACCCTCAAGTTGCTGGCCCGGCAGCTCTAACAACCAAGCCACGCCAACCCTGACTTCACAACAGTATTTAATGTTTCTTCTGCCAAGAAGTTATATGGTGTGTTTATTTATTTTGTCAAAATAAAACTTGGTTCAAAAAAATATAGTGTGTGTACAATAGGGCTGGGTATCGTTTAAAAATGTTCGATACCAGTACCAATAACAGTACCCTTAAAACGATACCGATACCAACTGACTGTCATGATCCGTGGTCCGGATCATGTTTTGTATTTTCTGTTAGTTTTGGACTCCTTTAGTTCCTGTTTGTGCACCTCTGAGTTTGTTTTGGTTGCCATAGTTGCTCATTGTGTTCACCTGTCTCTGATTAGTGCTCGCCCGCTCACCTGCTTCCCGAGCACTAATCAGAGGCATTATTTAAGCTTGCCTTTGCCAGTCAGTCGGCCTGGCGTCATTGTTTGCTATATGCACCTGTCAACGTACGTTTTCCTTGTCCATAGTCTATGCTAAGTGTTAGTTTAGCTTCGAGTGCGATCAGGCACGTTGTTCTGTCGGCTCGCTTTCTGTTTTTGTACTCCTTTGATATCTTGAGAATAAATCATGTTCTTACCTGCACGCTTTGTCCGGAGTGGTCCGTCTGCATTCCTGGGAGAACGACCTCGCATAAAGATGCAAACCAAACATGACACTGACTACTTTATTCGATATTAATCATGTGAAAAGAATGCAATGGGTTGCGTGATTTTCACCACTCCTCCCCATTCAAAATTTTTACCCGAATACATTTTGAAAGTGTTCAAATATTTATTAAACAACTGTACAAACTTTAATAACAAAGTATTATTTCGGCAGTGTAACTAGCCAGCAAGCTAAGCTAGCGTTAGCTCACATGCCTACGACATGCCCAAAACGATTTACTTGACAATACATGTTTTAACACACAAAGGATGAGTACTGTTAACATAGTAACCATTTATATATTACCTGAAGTTATCGACGGTTGAGCAGTGTCCTGTTGAGATGACGACGACGACGATGCTGGTGTTGTAGAAGCCGGCTTTTTAAACACAGTACAGTTCTCCACCCTTAAGTTTGCTCCATGCCTGATGAGGTGTTTAATCATATTGCTAGTATTCCCGGTTTTCCCTGAACTAATCTTGCCGCATTGTATGCATGTATTTGTACCCAGCGCCACAGGCGTGTAGTACAAACATACCTTTGACCGTTTTGCTGCCGGCATCTCGGAATGATGACCAGCCAATTATGCACTGCTTCAACCCGCTTTACCGCCATACAAACTATTGTTGTTGCGGTGGTGGACCAATCACATGGCGCATAGGGCTGGGCGATATAGCCTTTTATTAATATCTCGATATTTTTAGGCCATGACACGATACACGATATATATCGCGATATTTTGCCTTAGCCTTGAACGAACACTTGGTGCATATAATCACAGCAGTATGATGATTCTATGTGTCTACATTCAATCAATCAATCAATGTTTATTTATATAGCCCTAAATCACAAGTGTCTCAAAGGGCTGTACAAGCCACAAAGATATCATCGGTACAGAGCCCACATACGGGCAAGGAAAACTCACCCCAGTGGGACGTCAATGTGAATGACTATGAGAAACCTTGGAGAGGACCGCATATGTGGGTAACCCCCCCCCCCCCCCCCCCCCATTAAAACATTCTTGTTCATACTGCATTAATATATGCTCATTTTAAACTTTCATGCAGAGAGGGAAATCACATCTAAGTCAATTTAGCAAAACTGTATTTATTAAAGAGTTATTAAGCAGTGGCACAAACATTCATGTCATTTCCAAAACAGAAAGTGCAAGATTGTCAGAGACATTTTAAAACAAGCTATTAGTGCACTTTTGTGCATGATGTCACTAAGATGACATATCAAAACAACACTAAATTAAAGTGCCACTACAATAGTTTAAAACAAATAAAGTGCACTTTTGTGCATGATGTCACACAAGATATTGCAATAAGTGTCAAATAAAAATGAGCTGCATAACAGGAAATCAAATAGTGTATGTCCTTCACTATGTGGTAGGTTCTCCTTCGGTTGTTGATTTTTTTTTCATACGGTGTTGATCTGGAAATTGTTGCTTCGGCATTTTGTTGGTGTGGCACCGAACGGAGATGTTGACATGCGGAGTTTCAAGCACTCTTCATTCTCTAGCGGGTGACTTTTCAAAAGATGCTACAAATTAGCAGTGCTGCTACTTTTTGTAGCAACGCTTTTGCCGCATAATTGTTCAGCATCTTCCCGCTTGAAGCCAAACCACCGCCAGACGATGGACCCCCTGCTGTTTTTCTTGGGAATTAATTCTTCCTTCATTTGTTACCAGATTCGCACCTTCTTTCTCTCGTATTACCACTCGCAACGCACCGTTAGCATCACAGCTAATGTTACCCATGTAGCTACCTGTCTGCTCGGGGAGGGCGTGTGACGTTGCACGTGTGACGTATGTAAGAAGCTGCGCTTGTTTATGTCTCTGTGAGAAGGAGAGACAAGAAAGAGTGGGAAACGCATGCAGTGTAATGCCCGCAGCTAAAAGCAACTATGTGAGAACATACTGTATACTCGAATATCACGATATAGGCATTTTTTTATATCGCACAGAGACAAACCCGCGATATATCGAGTATATCGATATATCGCCCAGCCCTAATGGCGCATTGAATCAAATAACGCTTGCAGTGATTGGCTGCGAGCAAAACCATAAAAAAATTATTTTTTTCTTGATCTGAGAACAAAAAGAACCGATTGCAGGTAGCGTTTGACAGACGCAGTTTTGATACTACTTGGTATTGGGTTGTTTCGGTCGATACCTGAAAGGTATCGAGTACCGATACCCAGCCCTAGTGTATATGCACATTCAACGATATGCGATAATAATGATAAACTGTGATAATTGTGGTCACATTAACCCTGATATGACATTTTCATATTGTTACATCCCTTGTATGTAATAATTATAGCAAATGACGGCATTTTATTGGTTATACTGGTGTCGGTGCAGTACAAAAGGGAAATTAACGCATGGACGCTGATCCCGTGGGTGCTCGGGCCCCGACGCGCCCACGTGGGATTGATGGCAAATTCTTTCTCACCACCAAGCACCCACACTGAGCACCCACTGGCAGAAATGTATATCGACGCCTATGAATTAGCGGGTGCAATATGATCAATCAATCAATCAATGTTGACTTATATAGCCCTAAATCACGAGTGTCTCAAAGCTGCACAAGCCACAACGACATCCTTGGCTCAGATCCACATCAGGGCAAGAAAAAACTCAACCCAATGTGATACAATGGGAAACCTTGGAGGGGACCGCAGATGTGGGAGACCGGTGCAATGGACGTCGAGTGGATCTAGATCAGTGGTTCTTAACCTGGGTTCGATCAAACCCTAGGGGTTCGGTGAGTCGGCCTCAGGGGTTTGGCGGAGCCTCCGCCACAGAGGTAAAGACACATCCGACTTATCGTGTAAATAAAAACTTCTCACTATCAGCGTATTATGGATACCCCCAAACAATGTTCCCTCTAATTTTCCATTTGCTTTGCAGGGTGTTTGATTGATTGATTTAAACTTTTACTAGCAGATTGCAAAGGAACAGAATACCCAGTACAGTTTACACAGTACAGTACATATTCCGTACAATTGACCACTAAATGGTAACACCCGAATACGTTTTTGAACTTGTTTAAGTCGGGGCCCACGTTAATCAATTAATGGTAATGTGTTTAAGGTGTGTAATTTGTTTTGAGTTTGTGCACTGTGTTGGTTTTGTTCTTTGAACAAGGTGATGTTCATGCACGGTTCATTTTGTGCACCAGTAAAAAAACATAAGACTTTTTCTTAAATTTGAAAAAAAAACACAACATTTTATTTTTCACTAAAGAAGGGTTCGGTGAATGCACATATGAAACTGGTGGGGTTCGGTACCTCCAACAAGGTTAAGAACCACTTATCTAGATCATAGTGTGAGAGTCCAGTCCACAGTGGGGCCAGCAGGAGATGATTGTGTCTCATAATGAATTGATTAACGTGGACCCCGGCTTAAAGAAGTTGAAAAACTTATTCGGGTGTTACCATTTAGTGGTCAATTGTACGGAATATGTACTGTACTGTGCAATCTACTAATACAAGTTTCAATCAATCAATCAATCAATCAATCAATCAATCAATCAATCAATCAATCAATCAATCAATCAATCAATCAATCAATCAATCAATAAGCAGCTTCTCTTCCATTTATGCACATTTTCCTTAGTGTAAAACCGATCCTAGTAAAGGTTTTGATTGATTGATTGAAACTTTTATTAGTAGATTGCACAGTTCAGTACATATTCCGTACAATTGACAGCTAAAACAACTTGCACTGAGCCTAGTCTATAAAATCCGCTACACCTCCCTGATACCGAAGTACATGTCATACTACTTCCTTAACGTAAATGACCCCCATAACCACAACACCAGAGGGAGCCCCACTAACCACGTTAAACCCAGATTCCGATCTAACAAAGGTCTTAACTCATTCTCTTTCTATGCCACATCGATGTGGAATGCACTCCCAACAGGTATAAAAGAAAGGGCATCTCTATCCTCCTTCAAAACCGCAACAAAAGTACACCTCCAGGCTGCTACAACCCTAAACTAACACTCTCCCCGGATTGTTAATAATCAAATGTAAACAATCAAATGCAGATACTTTTTCTTATGCCTTCTGATCATCATCATCATCATCGGCAGTCACTCGTAGTCGAGTACGACTGTCCTCAGAATGGATGGGTTCCCATTCGGGAGGACGCCTGCGCGTGACGTCTTTTAGCGTGGGGAGACTGATGCGCCTGCAGCCACCACACGGTCCTTGGCAGAGAGGGGCCTTGATCCAGTGGCATGGATCCATGACGACTGGAGACCACCCTCTGTTGCAGCCTTCATCCGCCTTCAGTGCCGTTGTGACATGCAGTGTCATCCTCCGCCACTTCCACCGTTGAGGTCTTTGAAATGCTATTCAACCCATAGCTGGGACCCTGACAGGTACTACCACCCCGGGTCAGAGTGGACCTGGGAGCAATGATGACTGAGGGGTAACTCCACCTTCCCAAAAACTCCAGAACTCCCGAACTGAAGCATCCGATATCTCTCTCTCTCTCTCTCTCTCTCTCTCTCTCTCTCTCTCTCTCTCTCTCTCTCTCTCTCTCTCTCTCTCTCTCTCTCTCTCTCTCTCTCTCCACTACTTGCTGTACATATCCTACCAAGTCAGACCTACACGGTTCCATAATCCATTTCTCTGTTCTCAATTGTTGATGACTGATGATAACAACCAAACCTAACCCCCCGCCCCCCTCCACACCCCGGATTGTAAATAATACAATGTGATTATCTTGTGTGATGACTGTTATGATGATAGTGTATATCTCAGGGGTCGGCAACCCGCGGCTCTAGAGCCGCATGCGGCTCTTTAGCGCCGCCCTAGTGGCTCTCTGAAACTTTTTTAAAAATGGAAAAAGATGAGGGGAAAATTTTTTTTGTTTTGTTTTAATATGGTTTCTGTAGGAGGACAAACGTGACACAAACCTCCCTAATTGTTATAAATCACACTGTTTGTATTAAACATGCGAGTATTTGGCAAGCGCCGTTTTGTCCTACTAATTTTGGCGGTCCTTGAACTCACCTTAGTTGTTACATGTATAACTTTCTAGGACGTGTTTTATGCCACTTCTTTTTCTGTCTCATTTTGTCCACCACACTTTTAACGTTGGGCGTGAATGCACAAAGGTGAGTTTTGTTGATGTTATTGACTTGTGTGGAGTGCTAATCAGACATATTTGGTCACTGCATGACTGCAAGCTAATCGATGCTAACATGCTATTTAGGCTAGCTATATGTACATATTGCATCATTATTCCTCATTTGTAGCTATATTTGAGCTCATTTAGTTTCCTTTAAGTCATCTCAATTCTATGTATATCTCATGACACACTATTTGTATGTAATATGGCTTTTAATTTGTTGCGGCTCCAGACAAATTTGTTTTTGTATTTTTGCTCCAATATGGCTCTTTCAACATTTTGGGTTGCCGACCCCTGGTATATCTGATAGTATATATCTGTATCATGAATCAATTTAAGTGGACCCCGACTTAAACAAGTTGAAAAAC
>NC_084754.1:22795268-22814127 GCF_033978785.1 Entelurus aequoreus
CAATCGCTTTTT
The DNA here is from genome assembly GCF_033978785.1 of Entelurus aequoreus. NCBI lineage: Eukaryota > Metazoa > Chordata > Actinopteri > Syngnathiformes > Syngnathidae > Entelurus > Entelurus aequoreus. The sequence goes on from NC_084754.1 coordinate 22,795,281, forward strand.
TGTGAAACCGGCGACTGTCGGCTGTAACCACAATTAATGCCATCTCATGTGTTTAGTGAGATGGTATGACAATAAAGTTCCCTGAATACTTAGATTACAAACTACAGTAGTAAACCTATAGCACTCCCAATACTTTTAGATTAAATAAGTTATAGTTTAAGGATTTTGTTTGTGCATCTTAATTCATTATTTCTGAAAAAGAAGAATTTGTTTTGTTTTCAACTTGCTAATACCAACACCCGTGAAAAGAGCAGAGCATTTTAGTTAAAATGTGTCTTATTTCAAAGGGCACTGCATGTATTACTCCTTATATAAGAAGAGCAACTTTTTGTTGTAAGAAAAGAGTTAGATCGTTCTTGCTAATGCTCACGACCACCTTGTTCAAAATAAATCTTTGATGCATAGACAATATTAATCGATTAATAATCTAAATTGTAGCACCCAAAATTGTAATCGGACCAAATCCTGAGGTGCCTATGATAGCAGGCCCTTAATGCTCGCACCCCATGTGCACATCATTCACTAGTGCGGGTGAGTCTGCTTCCCTTTATGCGTGTGTGTTAGTGTGTGTGCAAGTGTGGAACTCACTGTACTGTAGAGACTCCCCTTCGTCCCCCTTTAAAAACAGACCATCATTGTGCTCTGTCTCATTTTTCTGTTGTGGCTCTGTCCTGATTTAAGAATTTAGAAAGGACCGGCTGTGTTGAATAATCACTTTTAATTGTGTCCAGTGTCAGGGGGCTTCACTACCTCCCTGGTGATTGAAGAAGGGTCACAGCAATGTCTATGTTTTGGTTGGATATTGTTTTCCCTGACAGTTGATATTTATATATTGATATGTCCCACAATATAAAGGTAATCACTATTTTTGTCATGCTTAAATATTACATTGCTCAAGGGTTATATCAGAATCAGAATGTTAATTTTGATTTAAATATGTATTTTCTGTCAGGGATTGAATATGTCAGATGTACTGAAGAACATGATAAAACATGTTTAAGATAAATAAAGTGGGTGCATAATTTAAGGCTGGACAATTAGATTTTGATTTTGGATTTTCACGATCTTAAAATATTATAATTGAGAAAAAAAAAGATTTATGGGCCGTGCAACGTGCATACAACTTCTTGAGCTTTTAACGGTGAAATGAATAAGGACCTTCTGAGTGAAAAAAGACAATTTCTACAAGAACTTTTGGGATCTCACCATGGTGGCTACTTTTTAATTGACACAGCGATAGTATGCCCGATCAATAACTAATGACTAAACTCAACAAAAAAGTAACGTTATATTCTATTCTATTCTATTCTATATGATTCCCGCGTCAACGTAACCGCAAACTTAATTACAGTATTGGCCAATAAAATGGTATTTGCTGTTAAACGCAGAATATTACTGAAATTAACATAAATGTGAGTGAAATGCTGTCATTGTGAGGAGAAGGAACATTTGTTGGGGAATATGTGTCCAGGACCGCTCATACATCCATTCATCAAGTTTTCAAAGAGAACACAAACATAGGAATGAGGTTATGTTTTGTTATGGTAGAATGGGAGATTACACTATCATACATTGCAGCCATTTGAGGAATTTGTGATTAAGAGCTATATAAATAAACTTTGATTGATTGATTTTTTTCCTTACCGCTCTTTTGTTTCTTTGCAGTGTTGTTGACATTTGTGAACTGCTACAGTGTGAAGGCAGCCACCAGAGTCCAAGACTTCTTTGCTGTGGCCAAGCTGCTGGCTCTTGGCCTTATCATCATCATTGGCTTCATCAAGATTGGCCAAGGTACCCTGCTACACATCCACACGCTTACATTTTTTGATATTCATCAAACCACCTTCCTCACAACTTACAATTACTGTTTTTTTTTCAGATTCAAATTTAGATTCAGATTGGTTTTATTTGAACATATAGTTTCAAAATGATGTGTCACATTTTTACATTTTCTTTACTTGTCCAAAAAGGAGTAGGAAGAAGCAGTGCTTATTTAATCATAACCCCTTTCCACTTGATATCAATTAATTACACTCCTTGCACTCTGTATTAGGGCTGGGCGATATATCGATATGCTCGATATATCGCGGGTTTGTCTCTGTGCGATATAGAAAAGGACTATATCGTGATATTCGAGTATACGTTCTCACACAGTTGCTTTTAGCTGCGGGCATTACACTTCAGGCGTTTCTCACTCTTTCTTGTCTCTCCTTCTCACAGAGACGTAAAACAAGCGCACCTTCTTACATACGTATACGCCCTCGCTTAGCAGAGAGGTATCGACATGGGTAACGTTAGCTGTGGTGCGAGTGGTAATATGAGAGAAAGAAGGTGCGAATCTGGTAACAAATGAAGGAAGAATTAATTCCCAAGAAAAACAGCACAGGGTCCATCGTCTGGTGGTGGTTTGGCTTCAAGCGGGAATATGTCGAAGAGACAACCGTAATTTGTCAAGTGTGGGGCAAAAACGTTGCTACAAAAAGTAGCTGCACTGCTAATATGTAGCATCATTTGAAAAGTCACCCGCTAGAGAATGAAGAGTGCTTGAAACTCCGCATGTCAACATCTCCGTTCGGTGCCACCAACAAAATGCCGAGGCAACCATTTCCACATCAACACCGTATGAAAAAAATATTCAACAACAGAAGGAGATAACGTCCGCAGGAACCTACCACATAGCAAAGGACCTATTATGCAGCTCATTTTTATTTGACACTTATTGAAATATCTTGTGTGACATCATGCAGAAAAGTGCACTTTATTTGTTTTAAACTATTGTAGCGGCGTTCTGTACAAAAAGTGCACTTTAATTTAGTGTTGTTTTGGTATATCATCTTAGTGACATCATGCACAAAAGTGCACTAATAGCTTGTTTTAAAATGTCTCTGACAATCTTGCACTTTCTGTTTTGAAATTACATGAATGTTTGTGCCACTGCTTAATAAATCTTTGATAAATACAATTTTGGTAAATTGACTTAGTTGTGATTTCCCTCTCTGCATGAAAGTTTAAAATGAGCATATATTAATGCAGTATGAACAAGAATGTTTTAATGTAGACACATAGAATCATCATACTGGTGTGATTATATGCATCAAGTGTTCATTCAAGGCTAAGGCAAAATATTGAGATATATATCATGATCGTAACATGGTCTAAAAATATCGAAATATTAAAAAAAGGCCATATCGCCCAGCCCTACTCTATATATACACATTTCAAACATTTTACACATTACAAATCGATGTAGTGTTCAGACAACAGTTTTCTCCATAACAATGTAAGTAATTTTTAATGAGATAAATATATATTTTTTTACTCAAGTTCAAAACATTTGCCACTATTATACTTTGTGAACACTTTTCGTTTGAACTGTTTCTTACAGTGGATCATGTGGATACATTGTTTCACTTCTTTACCTTCCACATACTGATATGCTAAAAATCATTACTGTTGTGCATGCATACAAAGGTTTTAGGTTACTTTTTTCTCTAAGGTTGTATTTCTCTTATTTCGTGGGGAGGAATTGTTTTACATTCTTGGGTAGCAGGTTATAGTTTGCTTTGTGCGTGATTTTAGCTCTTTGCAAATGCACCAAAACATTGAATTTAATTACTCTTGATTCAATAAATAAAGGCTTTGTTGTTCTCTATATCTAGCATTATGTATTATCCCAATTGACCTTTTTTGTAACACAATTAGTGTATGTAATGTACTTTTGTAGTTAATTCCCCATATTTCTGCACAATAACTCAGATATGGTAATACTAGCGAGCAGTAGAGAATATGAAGTGTTTTATATAAATATTTCTTGCTACTTTATGTTTTATATTTTTACATGATATTTCCAGTTTATTTGATCATATATTATTACACCCAACAATGTGTTTTCCTTAACTCTTTCAATATCTACTCCGTCTATTTGTATTTGTGTTTGACTTTCTTTTCCACTTTTACCGAATAGCATTATTTTAGTTTTACTGAGATTCAAAGATAGTCTGTTTTTGTCAAACCATCTTTTTAATTTTTTGTTCATTTCTTCTGTTATTATTTGTATTAGCTTCTTTGTGTTCTCTCCTGAACAAAATGCTGTTGTGTCGTCTGCGAATACTACTACTGTTGGCCTAGAGTTGATTTAAGTTGTCCATTAATTTAATATACTAAAATGTTTCATCAAATACAATTAAACTCAAATAATGCAACAATATAAGTATTTTACAGTTTTCATTTGCAGAGTAAATCTGTACAGCACATAAGAGAATATAAATCAACAATATTATTTGCCACGTTGGCTGGGCAGGACAGGAAGAGAAAATAAAATACAATGTAATTATTTAAAGTCAAAGGTCAAATACTATGTCACTGCCATCTAACAAACACACGTGTGTATAATATATATATATATATATATATAATGGTTGGCGCTTATTTTTTGTATTGTAATTGTCCGTCTGTGCTGCTGCTAGTTTAACTGCAGCAACGCTGCTGCTTTGTGGTACCATTTTTACCTCACTACAAACTTTACGGGGAGAGTTGTCAACAGCATTGTACTGTCTCCGTTATTATGCATCCATGGTCAATTATACATCATGAGGTGGTGCAAGTTGTCTACCAGAACCTGTTCAAATATGAAACACTTTTTTCAAGAAAGAAACTCGAACAGAAACACTGCTGTTTAATCATTGAAGAACCGCATTCTTATCATCTTTGAAGGAAGATCAAAGATGTACCGGTAGCCATGCACAACATAAATGCAACAAATGTCTTAATGATAACATTGGCTGTTTCCACAAGAAACAAAATCGCGTGTTTTGAAAACAACACACTCAAGGTTGGAGTTTTTTAATACAGCAGACGTGGTGAGTATTAAAAATAGAGTACAACAAGCAATTGGTTCTTGTGTGTGTGGTACTGTCACATTATGCACATTACAGTATCATCTGCCAATTTTGCAGCGCACTGTGAATGGGCATTATTTCAAAAATATTGTGGTGTAATTTTGTAAATATGCAACACATTTTTAGCTATGAACTACAGTAAAGATACAAAGTAGAATGTTGGCTCAACTTCCTCCTTAAAACTTTTGACTATGACATTTCAAAGAACAGTTGATCATAGCGGAATGGCTGACAGTTCCCCAAGGCAGTTGCACATACAGTAGACATTCCCAGCTGGGTTGCCCCTAAGACATGCTGGAATTTACAACCACCACCAAGGCCAACAGTAGTTTTATTACCGCAGCAGAAGTTCAGAGTGAATCTGTACAAAGATTATAGCTATCTTACTCAATGCTAAACATTGTATTAACAGAAGACTGTATTTTTAGCTTACTATGAACGTTTGCAGTGAAACAAATATAACTAGTATGCGTACTATAGAGAGAAACTGTGAGTACCAGTACCACTTACCTGTTTGCTCCACATGCATATAATAAACTGACTTCATCGAGGACCTCTCACCGTTTGACTTATCACCTAATATTGACTGCTGTTTCAAACGCCTCTCGATATTCTCAGTTGGCCTCGAATTACAACACTTATCCTACATTTTTTTTGTACTGCAAAACACTACAGCAGTGTCATGATTCTGAAAAGGAATACCGGTAGCTTCCTACATTTTTAACCCTTTACAAGTAGTACATATTTTCTATAGGTTCACTGATCCTGTTTTCCGAAGTCTATCACCAGGCCTACAATCTGCATTGCTGTGTTGAACAGGTACATCTGGAATTTTCTCGGTATTGAAGCGTAAAAATTCAAAAGTCTTTCCAAATGCGTGGCTGACATTGATGACGCATCAGATTAATAATCATACATAGCATCCTGAAAGTATTCACAGCGCTTCACTTTTTCCACATTTTGTTATGTTACAGCCTTATTCCAAAATGGAATACATTATTTTTTCCCCCTCACATTTCTACAGACAATAGCCCATAAAGACAATGTGAAAAGTTTTGTTTTTTTAATTTCCTAAAAATTCAAATAAAAAAACATCACATCAATACTTTGTTGACTCACCTTTGGCAGCAATTACAGCCTCATGTCTTGAATACGATGCCACAAGATTGCCACACCTATCTTTGGGCAGTTTTGCCCATTCTTCTTTGCAGGACCTCTAAAGCTCCATCAGGTTGGATGAGAAGCGTTGGTTTTCATCCAGGATGTCTCTGTACATTGCTGCATTCAACTTTCCCTCGATCATGTTAAGTCTCTCAGTTCCTGCTGCTGAAAAACATCCCCACATCATAATGCTGCCACCACCATGCTTGACTGTAGGGATGGTATTGGCTTGGTGATGAGCGATGCATGTTTTTCTCCAATTGTAACGCCTGGCATTCACGTCAAAGACTTCAATCTTTGTCTCATCAGACCAGAGAATGGTGTTTCTCATGGTCTATAGTTAGTATTCAGGTGCATTTTTTTTTTTACAAAGAAATGTCTTCGGTCAGGCCACTCTTACCATACAGGCCTGATTGTAGTCCTTTTGAAAGATTCTCCTCTTCACAGAGGAATGCTGTAGATCTGACAGAGTGACCATTGGGTTCTAGGTCACCTACCAGACAAGACTAAGATGAATGCAGCAATTTAAGTAGACATCCCAATGAAAACCAATGCTTCCCATCCAACTTGATGGAGCTTGAGAGGTGTTGCAAAGAGGAATGGGCTAAACTACCCAAAGATAAGCGTACCAAACTTGTGGCATCGTATTCATAAAGACTTGAGGCTGTAATTGCTTCCAAAGGTGCATCAACAAAGTACTGAGCAATGTCTGTGAATACTTATGTACATGGGATCTTTTTTCGTTTTGATACATTTGCAAAAAAAACCAAATAACTTTTTTACATTGTCATTATGGGTATTTTCTGAAGAATTATGAGGACAGAATTGAATTTATTCTATTTTGGAATAAGACAGTAACATAACAAAATGTGGAAAAAGTGAAGCGCTGTTAACACTTTCCGGATGCGCTATATGCCCTAGTGGTCTGTTTATTGCTCCTTATGCGATAGTAAACAGACACTTACTTTGTATGATGATAATGATGAAGATGACCGAATCAACCAATATAACACAAATGATTGAAAAGATTGTAATTAACATATATGGCTTAGAGCTGTGGTTCTCAAAGTTTTTTAACCAAGTACCAACTTCAAAAAACACTTGGCTCTCCAAGTACCACCATATTGACCAACATTAAAATTTATTAGCATAGTTGACCTAGTTACTCATCAAAAACAAGTATATTTAATATTTTTGGCCACTACAATTACACACAATTTTAACAGTAACACTCTGTTCGAGTGTAGGAAAATAAAACACTGTATTTTAATCAAGTGATTGTTTGGCGTACTACTAGTGGTACACGTACCACAGTTGGAGAAATAAAATAAAATGACCTGAACTGAAAAACACCATGCCCACAATGCAACCCACAACCAACCAGTGTAGTGCTCAAGTGGCCAACCACATACATGCACAATTTAGGGGCTAGTAAATGTGGCTTTTACTCTAAGCATATTGCTGTTGCTCCACACCTATCTACCCCATTCTTAAAATATGTGTTTGATACGTGTTTGACGAGTAATACATGTTTTTCAGTTGTTAAAACAAAATTGGGGTCAAACTCTGTAATACAATACAAATCCTTTTTTAGTGGCACAGGTCCTCAAGCAAAAATGCTGACATAGTAATGTGTCTGGGAGCTGGACATATTAGAATATATGGAGCAAGCAGCATTTTAAAATATTGTATGTAAATCAGTGTTCTGTCAATAACTACACATGACAGCTAAAATTGGTAAAGCCAATGGTCAACAAAATTTTATAAATATAGTTCTGACCATGCAATCCCTGCAAAGTCACCGTGTTGATGGGGTGTCGGTAGATGTATTTTTATCACGCTACAACACATCAGGCACATGGCATTGGGTCAGGCATAACAAAATATCAATCTTGTCATGTCTTGTCCATTCAAAAAATGCTATGCCGCTCTATTTCAAGGGAGCAGTCATGAAAGATAATGACCCTTGTGCAATCTGTACGCTTTTAACATCCAGAACAAAGATTTACAATAATGACATTTCCTCGACAGACCTGTTTTCCCCAAACCAAGACTTTCACAATGTTGATTTGGCCTTGAAGAGCCTCAAATGTTACAATCAAATCATTCTAGTATTTATGTGGAAAAAGTTAACATTTGTTGTAGTTGAGTACAAATAAGAATGTTTTATTGATACAGTAGTTAAACATTTTGAACAGTTACAACTTTTGATAATTACTTGATTTAAAGGCCTACTGAAATGACATTTTTTTATTCAAACGGGGATAGCAGATCCATTCTATGTGTCATACTTGATCATTTCGCGATATTGCCATATTTTTGCTGAAAGGATTTAGTAGAGAACATCGACGATAAAGTTCGCAACTTTTGGTCGCTGATAAAAAATGCCTTGCCTGTACCGGAAGTAGCGTTTCCCCATTGTTTACACCAGCAGCAAGAGCGATTCGGACCGAGAAAGCGACGATTACCCCATTAATTTGAGCGAGGATGAAAGATTCGTGGTTGAGGGACGTGAGAGGGAAGGACTAGAGTGCATTGCAGGACGTATCTTTTTTCGCTCTGACCGTAACTTAGGTACAAGAGTTCATTGGATTCCACACTTTCTCCTTATTCTATTGTGGATCACGGATTTGTATTTTAAACCACCTCGGATACTATATCCTCTTGAAAATGAGAGTCGAGAACGCGAAATGGACATTCACAGTGACTTTTATCTCCACGACAATACATCGGCGAAGCACTTTAGCTACGGAGCTAACGTGATAGCATCGGGCTTAACTGCAGATAGAAACAAAATAAATAAACCCCTGACTGGAAGGATAGACAGAAAATCAACAATACTATTAAACCATGGACCTGTAACTACACGGTTAATACTTTCCAGCCTGGCGAAGCTTAACAATGCTGTTGCTAACGACGCCATTGAAGCTAACTTAGCAACGGGACCTCACAGAGCTATGCTAAAAACATTAGCTATCCACCTACGCCAGCCAGCCCTCATCTGCTCATCAACACCCGTGCTCACCTGCGTTCCAGCGATCGACGGAGCGACGAAGAACTTCACCCGATCATCGATGCGGTCGGCGGCTAGCGTCGGATAGCGCGTCTGCTATCCAAGTCAAAGTCCTCCTGGTTGTGTTGCTGCAGCCAGCCGCTAATACACTGATCCCACCTACAGCTTTCTTCTTTGCAGTCTTCATTGTTCATTAAACAAATTGCAAAAGATTCACCAACACAGATGTCCAGAATACTGTGGAATTTTGTGATGAAAACAGAGCTTTTTGTATTGAGATACAATGGTGTCCGAATACTTCCGTTTCAACCATTGACGTCACACGCATACGTCATCATACATAGACGTTTTCAACCGGAAGTTTCGCGGGAAATTTAAAATTGCACTTTATAAGTTAACCCGACCGTATTGGCATGTGTTGCAATGTTAAGATTTCATCATTGATATATAAACTATCAGACTGCGTGGTCGGTAGTAGTGGGTTTCAGTAGGCCTTTAAGGCTGATGGTAACACATGGGTTTGTGTAACAAATCTAACATTTATTTTTAAACCTTTTTGGTAGTGACTGATAACACGTTGGGGAGAATTCCGATGAGCAACAAACACATCTGCATTCTGATTTTTTAAGCGTTTCATGGCCATCGGTCCCAAGCCCTGATTGTGTAGATTTAATGTTTTACTGTGTTGATGCAGTTATTAAAAATGGCTGCAAAATAAGTTTAATCAAAATATTGCTGTTTGAACCTGAGCTATCACCAGCTTTGTTACAGTATTTTGTAGTCAAAGACAGAAAAGAGTGATGGTTGCATAATGACTGACGTGCAGTCAGGGAAATCAAAGCCTACAAAAAAAAAATAACATCCACCCATCCATTTTCTACCACTTGTGGGGGGGTTGCTGGAGCCCATACCAGCTGCACTCGGGTGGAAGGCAGGGTACACCCTTGACAAGTTGCCAACTTATTGTCGAGTCAACTCAGATAGACACACAACCATTCACACTCACATTCACACTCCTGGGCCAATCTTCTTTTAGTGTTGCAAAAAATTGCACATTTCCTGGGCAAATACAGGGCAGTAACCTAAGCCTAGTCTGCGTGAGCCAGTCCTACACTCTTGATTGTGCAATCCTTCAAAAGCTTAGTTGGATGGGGTGTGCATGTTTCTGTCTGTCAACAATATGTTTGCAGAAACATTTTGATACACCATGCCTTATTACAGCATGTGTAATGACTTTAACTGTAAGTATGATATCATTATTTTTAGTTAATAAACGGCAGACAAAAGTCATACGGCGAGGTGCACAGTACTTGGTGCCAAAGACACTTTCCAGAATAAGGAGTTACAACAAAGTCACAGAGCTTTTACTGGAGAAGGATAAGTGAATGAATGTCTTACTCAAAGGTAAAACCACAAATGTTTTGGGAGAGATGTGCCGATAATGGGATTTGATAGGGGGACAATATTTGCTTTTTTTTTTAACTGACCTGCGATCGGCTGATGAACAACCAAAATTGCTGATCTTTACTTCAGCTGTGTCCCAGTGTTTACATGCTAAAGATTGTACTCAAGTGAAATATCCCTTCAAAAGGGATGCACTCTCAGGGAGAGACAATTACATTTCCGGAGTCTTTGTTTCAGGAGGGTGCGCATCTCGCCAGAACACCGGTTCAAATTAGAGAGCAAGCTGCAACGAATGTGTCGTCTACAACAGTGCGAAGCCACTTCTAAGATACTAATATTCACCACTAATGCGGAAAATAAACTGTTTCTTCCAAGTATCATTATTATTAAAGGACAAAAGAAAACATAACGGTTAAGCATGCTATTCACACACACACACACACAGCAAGACAATACAAGAAGCTAACCGCTAAAGCGTCAATGTAAAGTGGGGGTGTGGCTACTATCAATACCAGGTATACTATCAGTATGTGTACAATATAAAAGTGATTAAATCAATATTTTTATTTTTATTTTTCTCATCGTTACAAATAATCTTTTGATTGTTTACAAACTCAAGGAGTAAGTCTCTGAATACAGGAATAGGGTTTGAGGGCAAAACCCAAATTACTTAAATAGGAGCCAATAGTAGTTTTTGCTTTTTAGTTATTGTGCACCAGCCACTTTATTTTGATAAGTATATATGTAGCATTCAAACCACAAATTTAATACACTATCTGATTTACAACAAAACTAGCAAATTACTTGCCATAGAACATTTTCAGTTCTATAATCTATTGTCAAAGTATCGGATCAGGACTCAATCGGAATTGTTGATTGGGGTATCCCTACTTTTTAGTTTCATAAATAAATTGGTTTAAGAAGCATTCACAAACGTTTTGAGTCATTAAGTGAATTATTGTTTTTTGTTTCTTGCTATCCTCTAAATGAGCAACCTGTATTAACAATGATGACAGCACAATATTTCAACGTGTAAAAAAAGAATAGTGCTTCATCAGACATGAACCTCACCACATGTCACTGGTCATATTGTATGAAGGTTTGGTCATCAAGCGTTTCCCACACTGTGTATACTTTAGGTTTAGAGCTAACCTCTCTAATAGCAACACTGCCAGGGGTATGTTGAGTTAGCAACCGACGCGTTGTCTGAGAATGTGTGTGCAGGTTGCGGGGATCTGCTCCGTTAGGAATGTGGTTAGAAACTTAAAAGCCTACAGAAGTTGCCAAGACCACTATGTTCTTCATACCAAAGAAAGAAGCGAACATCCCCCCTTAACAAACATTTGTTGTTAGTCTCTTCTTGTAAAGCAACAGTCCTGCTGTTTGATTCCTGTTCTCTTTGTCTCTGACTGACTTACCTTTAAATGTTGAATTCCTTCACTGATCAACACTGAATTCCACCATTTTTTGTAATCCTCCACCAAATGTTTCTGTGTTCTTGGACAAATGCTCACTACTGGTTTAATGCCCCACATCTGAGCCATTATTTATCTTGTGTTCATTGTCACCAGGTGAGGTTGATTCTCTTCTCCCAGAAAATTCCTTCAAGGACTCCAAATATGAGTTTGGTAATATTGGACTGGCGCTCTACAGTGGCCTTTTTGCCTACGGTGGCTGGTATGTGTCATCAAATAGTAGGATATAAGACCTTTTACATCCCACATCTGCTCACAACTACTTACATTCTGTAATTTGTAAATAAAGCCACATCATAAATATTAATGACAGAGGTCTTTCTTCCTCTCCTCTATTCAGGAATTACTTGAATTTCGTCACAGAGGAGATGATCGATCCTTACAAGTAAGTCATTGCTTGAATATCACAATGTCATGTAAGCTGTAGAAAATAAATTATAAAATAATGTGATTGCGATTGTGATTGTATTTTTTATTTTCCAGAAACTTGCCTCGAGCCATCATCATCTCTTTGCCAATTGTGACAGCGGTGTACGTCCTCACCAATCTGGCGTACTTCACCACCCTCTCCCCAGAACAAATGTTCAACTCGGAGGCTGTGGCTGTGGTAAGTGCTTTAACAGTGGTTAAATATTATTATTGTTGACATAACCCTTAGATGGTGTTTCAGTTGTAATCCTGGTGAATTATTCTGACTTGTGGTTACTGTGCAGCATTTCTGGAAAGTATACACGGAGAAGGAACCATCACTATTTACATCCACACTACATAATCTCTTATATTATAGTATCAGAATTAGTATCCGGATCCGCCTGCGTACACGCACCATGCATCCAGTACTGGGAAGAGAAAGCGGCACTTAACACAATCTTTAAAAATGCTATGTCTTAAGTTATAAATGGTACCAAAAATAGTTATCCGTTCATAAAAGTCTTTTTAGCACCTCTTTATTGTGTCAAAAAAGTGCCAAAAAACAACGCACTGCATGCGTGTGTCCTCTCTAAGCGCGAGGACTCATTTTGTACGCACAGAGGAGAAGCAAGTGTAAAATTAGTTTTTATGTCATGCGTTAACTGTTTTGGCTCACAATGTCTCTTACTCTTTCTCCATGCACGCAGCATTCCTCCCCTTTGGCACTTAGGGGCGGGCATTGAATGCACGTGTGAACTGTGTCCTTTCTTAAAAAAAGGAGTCTTTAGAGTCTGAAGTTTAGACAAACTATAACCATTATATCATTATTTATGAAGTAAAGTGCTTAAAATAAAAGCAATACAATGACACAAATTTGAACACATTGTGAGGGTATCACACAAGTGATTCTGGCACTATGACATCAGAGCATCCGTAAATCAGATACCTTTTATCTTAAAAAAGTAGGTCTATGCCAGGGGTTGGGAACGTTTTTGGCTGAGAGAGCCATGAAAGCCAAATATTTTCAAATGTATTTCCATGAGAGCCATGTAATATTTTTTTTAACACTGAATACAACTAAATGCGTGCATTTTTAAGTAAGACCAACATTTTTAGAGTATAATAAGTCTTTTATTCTTTTTAATAACATTGTTATTCTGAAGGTAACCAACAATAAATAAAATACTTCTTACCATTAATGCGACTTCTGGTGCTGCATGGTTTTGCTGATGGCTTTGTAGTCGTTATTTTTAACACTGTGATTACCAGCGGAATTATTCATTACTTATCGTGTTAAGCAATGTCAGCTAAGATTTATCTGAGAGCCAGATGCAGTCATCAAAAGAGCCACATCTGGCTCTAGAGCCTTAGGTTCCCTACCCCTGGTCTATGCAATTACCTGGGGAGCATATATCCAGAAAAATATTTTGTCAGAACAAAATAAGCTATGTTTAATGACATCAAGTTGTTAAAGGCTTTTGTAAAAGAGTCATCGTTAATAGGTTGCAGTGTAGAATTTAATATAGTAATGACAAAATACACTAATATTGTTTTTTTTGTATAAAGACTAATCTTCAGAAAGGAAACACAACAGGCTCTCTCGAAATGGCTTTGAGCAGGAGACGCTAGGTGTTTAAAGTGACCAATCATAAAGGAGGGGAGTTGCTTGGCAGCGTATTCAATGCCCGCCCCTAAGTGTCAAAAGATAGAACATGTGAGGAGGAAAGAAACATGGCAAGCGTACTAAATGGAATCATATTTGTTGTCAAGAAGAAAAAAAAAATGTGTACAAATGTGAAATCCCCTACATCTTACAATAACTTGGTATGCCACAAGTTATTATTATTATTATTATTATTTAATGACCTACCATAAGTTTGTCCATCTAAAATCATTTGCCAGATGCACGCAGACGATGCTGTTCTGTATGTCCATGCGAAAAATTATTATAATAATAATAATCAGATGCAGTGTCAGAAGTATCAAGTTGATTGCAACTCTCCCATTTACACTTTATTGTTTCCAACTCTGTGTGCATGTTTTTCTCCAAAACAACAAAGTATTGCTACTGATCCAGATGTATTTGCACTTGGAGCAAAACTTAGAGTAGTCCAAGATTTTAAGTATTTACGAGTCGTGCTAGATTTACAGTTATCCTTTAACCAGCAGGTTAAAAAAACGGTGAATAAAACCAAATTTAACATAGCAAATTTCAGATATATAAGAAATAATTTAACAACAAACTCCGGTAAATTGTAGTTCAAATAAACGATTATACCCTATTTAAATGACTGTATCACAAACTGGACACTGACAAATAAAGACACATTTTATTGGTGCAAATTATTTGTAAAAAAAAAACCAATAAAAAAAACATTAAAAGTATAAATAAAAGCCCCATAATGTATCATAATTGCAGAATACTTGAAAAATACAATCTACTCAATTGGGAAAACTTAATCAAGTATGCAGATTCAGTTCTTGTATATACATACAATTGTTTACTACCTAGCACCACCTCCTCTAAACACTTTGCAAAGAGGAAGGCCAACAGGACAACTAGGTCCTGCTCCAGAAGGGACATGTTGGTGCCGTTTAGAGAAAATGTGTTTAGGCAACTCTCATTTACCTATCGAGCCTGTCCAATCTATCCAGTCTAATGGAAAAACAAACGGCAAGAATAATAACCACAACTGGCTGAATGTTTACCGTGTCGCAGTGTTTTGCTTTGTTGAAGTTATTACAGGGTTATTAACGTAAATAACATTTCATTGACATACTGTTTGTTTTGTAGGATTTTGGCAATACCCACCTGGGTCCGATGGCATGGATCATCCCGGTGTTTGTGGGGCTGTCCTGCTTTGGTTCAGTCAACGGTTCTCTCTTCACGTCATCCAGGTAATCCACCTTTTATAAATAAACATTTTACTAAATAAAATGAGTAAATGAAGTGGTGTCCAAATGCGAAGTATCAGTTAGTATTATGAACATCTTGTTTAATTCGTAGGTTATTCTTTGTGGGCTCACGGGAAGGTCACCTGCCCTGTCTGTTGTCAATGATCCATCCAACCCTGATGACCCCACTTCCTTCTCTTCTATTCACTGTGAGTATAGTCAAATGACCACTGTGCACACTATTAATCAACTGCCTTAATTATCTGTTTAAAGCAGGTACATACATCAAAATAAATGATCAATTGATCTATTTTGTATTATACATTTAGGCACTTCCGTTTCATGCATCAAGCGGTGTGGATATGTAGCTTACCAAAGTCGTACTAAAACATTTTGACAGATTTTGTAAAAATGTAAGTAAGTAATGTTCTATATTCTCAATGAAACATCAAAGTTTTTTAGCTTGCTTGCTAATCTGTACTTGCCAGTGTAATTTACTAAACAGGGGGCGTCGACCTGCAGTCCACTCTTATTACACTTATCATTACGCCATGTACACAATAAAATTGCTTCGAAGTCGGTAAGCAGTGAGCACAACCAGGATTAATATGTATATTAGGCGCAGTGGGTTATAAGGCGCTCTGTCAATTTTTGACAAAATGAAAGGATTTTAAGTCTGATAAATACTTATTTTTGTTACAATAAGGGTTCTCACACGTCCTGGACAACCTAGAAAATGGTTGACATATTTTGCAGTCATGGAAAACATATGGCAAATGTTAAACAAAATCAAAATCCTGGAAAAGTATTTATTCTTCCCCTGCCTTGTAAGTGAAATGTTTTAAAAGTTTTGCGCATGTACTGTCTGTTGTCACCTTATCTTCTGGGCAACATTGAGGCACAGCATTTCTTTTGAAAGACTATTCATTTTGTTGTTAATTTCCAATGGAAGTTTAACAGAGTATAGATGCGTACAGAGACCACAGCGTAGAGGTGGACCTTAAATTGAGAAAAGCAGGTAATGAACACTTAACTGTTACACCTTCATTTGAAAAACTGGCATTTCTTATTCCCACTGTTGTTGGCATTAAAGAAATGTGATTTAACATGGCGAGATGAGCATTGCAGCTGTCAATCAGTCAATTCGACTTTATTTTGTAACTTTTAAACACAATTGAAAGAGCAATTTTGAATGTGATTTTTTAATGTGTTTGACAAATGTAGGTATCATATATGTAAAGTAAACTTAAATGAAACAAAGCAACTTTTTCTGTGATTTATTGAAAATATATCCATAGTTTTAGAAGAAGTGCAGAAGAGAAATGAACATTGCTTCGAATCTCCACTTTTAGCTCGGTAGCTAGCACGCTCGTCTTTCACGCCGGACGACCAAGGTTCGTGTCCTGAGCGGAACAGAAAAAGCCTAAACTTTACATTGGTGCCATGACCTGGATGAGAGTGATGTTTAGAAGGGTGAGTGTAACAGAGGCCAGCCGGTGTGGATGGGCCTTGTGTACATTGGTAAACCTCACTCCCTGACAACCTCAAGAGCACTGCTGGCTATCGGGTTGATATAGCTTATTTTTAACTCGATAGCTAGCACGCTCGTTCCTCATGCCGGACAACTCAGGTTCGAGTCTTGGGCGGAACAGAAAAAGCAGGGACTGAATTAGGCAGGTTTCAAATGCATTATTCCATGATACCTTTGTCATTATTATTTTTCATCAAATGCCCGACTGATAAAAATAAAAACAATTTGGATAAATAGTTACAACTGTAGAAAAGAACACTTGCAAAGAATGAGGGGGATAGGGGAATATATTAGTGTATGACGTGATAACATGTCTCTGGAGTGGCTGAAAAAATGTCAAATTATTAAAATAAATTATATATGAAAATAGTTTTAGGAAAAGAGTATGTTTCTAAACTGTTATTTTTCTTCTACATTCAAACAGATCAATAAGTATTAGGTATTAAGTAAGCATTATTAATGTACTGTTTTAAACAGGAAGTGCTTCGGTGAAAAAATACTCATTCCTGCAGTGTGCATATTTTATGTCAGTCGACTTTTGCGTCATGTCCTTTTTTTGTACTCCGATTTCCCATAAAGGTAAAGTCATCAACGTGCTGTTAAGCGTCTTCCATATTGACTCGTATGCTTCTGCCGTCTGGCACTATATCATCAACTGCATTTGTGCATGCCAGATAGCACTACTTGAAATGTGTTTCAGATTTTAGATTTGGATTCAACTGTCCCCGTGGGGAAATACATTTTCACTGACCGTACATTTAAACAATAAACATTACACATCACGGACAAAAAATAGCAAAAAGACACCATACATGACCAACACATTTACAGGCTTGTCAGACAGGTCGGCCGGGCCTGCTGTTTAGGGCGGCTATAGCTGCAGGGATAAGGCTTTTCCCGAGGCGGGCCTTCCGGAATTTGATAGTTCTGTACCTGCGTCCTGATGGTAGTGGGATGATGTATTGGTGTGTAAAGTGAAGTGAAGTGAAGTGAATTATATTTATATAGCGTTTTTCTCAAGTGACTCAAAGCGCTTTACATTGTGAAACCCAATATCTAAGTTACATTGTTAAACCAGTGTGGGTGGCACTGGGAGCAGGTGGGTAAAGTGTCTTGCCCAAGGACACAACGGCATTGACTAGGATGGCGGAAGCGGGGATCGAACCTGCAACCCTGAAGTTGCTGGCATGGCCGCTCTACCAACCGAGCTATACCGCCCCAAAGTGGTATGAGTGATATCCTGGACTATTGTGTTTGCCAGTTTGCCAGTGTTGCCAGATACTTTTGAGGGATTTTGAGTCATTATGTGCTGCATATGGGTTAATTATTTTTTAAATCAGATAGTGGAATTATCTGCATTAATACACAAATTTTGACAGAAACAAATTTTTCAAATTTTTTGTTGTCTCCTTTTTGCTAGTGTCTGATGACGCTGCTCTACGCCTTCTCCAGCGACATCTTCTCTGTCATCAACTTCTTCAGCTTCTTCAACTGGCTTTGCATTGCCATGGCGATTGTTGGGATGATGTGGCTCCGTTATAAGAAGCCTGACCTCGAACGGCCAATAAAGGTGAACCCATTTGATAAACATGCTAAACTAATTTTGTGTCGGAGAATGGCTGGGCAATATGTTAATAATCTATATTGCAATATACTGTATTAAGGGTGTAATAATTGATCGATGTATCGATAAATTGATTTATATTCCTAAATTTCAAGTCTATCAATCTGTGCTCGGCAAGTTTGCCTTCCGAACGATAGGTATCGATCCAAGATCGTTTTAAAAAGGGAATCGATCAATTTTAACGATACTAAAAAAAGGAAAACATTATATGAAGTTTAACAGTTTTAAAAATAAGGACGTCAAACATCACGTCTATTTCGACCGTCTGTGACGCCATCAAAACAAAAATGGCGTAAAACTACTATGGCTGAGAAAGGTCACAATAAAGGCAAACGCCACAAAACAATATCGTTATTAAATGTGCATATGGCAGCCTCCTGCGATAACAATCTATATCACAATATATTATTTGGTTTATAAATTATAATAATCATT